>NC_021163.2:2181533-2215374 GCF_000331145.2 Cicer arietinum
CTCTTTCCACTGTCATTACAAGGATTCATAAAGTTTTGGACCCGCGATGAGCTTCTAGACCTTCGTACTGGCATATGTCTATCTGTTACAAAGCCTTGGGGGCATAAGTCGCCAGCAGATCTCTTTCGAGAAGAGTAAGTAACTGGCTTCGACAATTGTACAGAAAGAACATTATTAGTAAGCTCCTTTGATGTCTCCTTAATATTATGAGATTGATCCTTCAATTCACAAGCTGAGTCATCCTCAGTTGGACATACTAACTCATGTTTGTCAATAACAGAATTTGAAGATTTCATAGGTAATGTAGGTGTGAACTCAGGAGCATCGATCTGATCCTTGTCATATGAGTTCAATGGATTTGAAAGATTTGCATCAGCAATATTGCCACCACAGTTAGGTTCATCAAGTTGTCTCTCTTTTTTTAATTTATCATAACTATCAACAATTTCCTTCACAGCACGAACAAAGTCAGCACCCTTTCCTTGACGTTTCACAAGTGACTGTTTTTTCTCCTCGGTAAATGCTTCGACATCAGCAGGATTGCAGAAAGCGCTGCACACACAAAAGATGTAAGGTGTCATGTGCAAGGGGGAAACTAGATCATAAGCAGGAGACGAAAAGCTTCAAAATAAAAAATCATTACTTTTATCAGAAAAAAACATACTTTGTCAGTGCTCAAATTACATAGCAATCTACATTGCAACAAACATAAAGAGTTTCCGATAAGACCCGCAAATTCAGCTTAAGAATTATCAAAACTATGGCCAATTTTTAAATTAGATCGCCAATGAAGATACAGACTTTCAAACTTCACCTCCTGATATTATCTTTTTAGCCCATCAGGTCACATTTAAATTACATCCTTCCATCAAAAGTGCATTTGATCAACTTTAACCCTAAACCAATTCAATCAAATCCAAACTAATTTATCATTTGAGGGCAAAAAACGAGCTGCAATTCTCAAATTTGATAAATAAACCGCTAATTTCAAAATTCAATTTGCTTAAACAATCCTCCCCCATTCAGTTTAAAATTTCAAATATTTATTACCAGACGTTTTTCAAAATCGTGCAACACTCTGCCACACAATTATTCTTCATAAATCTCCAACATAAAATGCATCTGTTAAAAGCATACTCCACCTCACTCGAAAAAAATACAAATACAAATACAATACTGAACTATAAAATACTAGTACCAACCTCAAGTGCTGCTTCTTACCATTTAGTTGATGGAATAACAGATTTAAGATTACAAATTCAACTCCGAAATACTTATTCTACCACTATAAACAACTTTTTCCCTTGCCATAATCATTTTCTCGCCTATTTGGAATTTTATTATTCTAATTTCTAATAAATATTGCAACAGAATCAATTCCTGTACATAATTAACAAATTGAATATGATCCTGCCTCATTTATCTGTATGTGGCGTTGTAGACTGGGCCATCCCCGTCAAGAACCTTGAGAATGACTCTCAAATCATGCAATATTTCAATACCACCTAACAAAACTGCCCTTAATTGAGAAGGATGTCCATCTACTATGTACCCATCATGAGTGTATTTTGAAGAGTACTAAAGCTGGGGTAACCTTATATATTATGCCACAGGGAAAACAAAGGGGAAGTGTGTGGAGTAACATATTAGCGCCATTTAAGGGAGGCATATCAGATGCCGAAAGGTTTATTCCCTCTGTGACAAACACAGGGTGTTTGACAAGCTAACTCTTGGTAATTTTAGAGGTATAGTTGTGTGCATTTGACTTCTGTTACTTGTATTCCTCTTGTTGTTTTACTTGTTTCTGTTAGCAGAATGGTCCTTGGGCTTACTGTTTTGCATACTAAGCTGCTTAATGTAGATTAGTTCTAACTGATATGATTGTCAGTTACAGTTCCAATTCTTACTTGATTCGTAAATATTGTACTCATGTAATCAGTTTTAAGCAAAGACTTCGGAATTCAAAAGTTTCTCTCAAATTCTACCTTTATTTAACTTTCTCTTTCCATAATCTTCTCACACCAAATTTCTCAAAAATATAAATTTCAGTAACAAATATTCTACATTCGGTCAACAAAGTGAGTAAAATAGAGGGGGGAAAACATTTGAACAAAGAGAAAAAAGGAACAACTGGACAATGATAATAAAATAAAAACAAAGAGAACAAAAAACCATCAGACATCAATCATATTTTATCCAGAGAATAGAGACTTGGAAAGTCACAAAGTTTACAGAGGAATAGAGAGAGATGGAGAGAGTGGTATGGAACAATATAAGAGGAAGAGAAAAGAGATGAAAGGCTTAAAAAAGGAAATAAAGAACAAAGCACACAAAAATGCAGTTCGTCAAAGAAAGAATACACAAAAAGAAAACTGAGTTTTCCTTAAGTTAGCCATGCACCAAAGATGTGTGAGCAAGCCATGGCAGAGAGCGCGGTAAGTTGTGTGTAAACAGGTGGGTTGGTGTGACTCACCCGTATTTTCATTTTTCTTTTTGAAGTTGATATTGGCACTATTTCCACCCTAAGCATCATGGTTCCTTTGGAAATTAGACAACATTGGTTACAATTACAAAAATACCATATAGGGTCCACAAAAGAGCCTAATCCTACTCCAATGCCTCTTTTGTTTACAAGTCTATGGCATCAGAGACATTGATATTTCCCAAGTATACAGCCGCTACAAAACGCTACAAGGTAGTCTATCAAAATTGAAGTTGCAAGTCAGCAGAAGTTCATGGCCAAGCTTATAATGGGCCAATTCAGATAGAGTAATGAAGTTGCAGAACAAGATGAACCGCCTAACATTTGTATCAGTCCAGAGGCTGGCCAGTTTTCTTGGGTTGAGTACTGTTATGCAATTCTGACTATTTTTTATTTATATGAGGTGGTTTGGTTCAACAAGATGATCCAGTCGGGTTTTCAAAACTATGATAAGAACCTCTTAACATTTGTATTTTTTACCTCTATGACATATTATCGATAAGCTAAAATGAATTATTAAAACAGTCACACGCTTATATAAATCGAGTCCTAGTGATATTTGTAAAGCTGGCCTAACTGTCTGGCAAGCTGACTCCCATAACCAGAGCATGTCTTAGTTAATAGTTGCTATGATTAGTACAACAAACAACAGAAAATGTTTGTAACAGTTTAAAATATTCAAAATATATAAATGCCATGTAACTTCAAGCTAGCTAAGGTATGCATACCCGTCTCCTCAACAGGCATTGTCTCCTTATGTAGCCTATGATGACTCAAAACCATAGTCTTTTACAATGCAAAGATAAAACAATGAAAATGTATTCTCATTCTCATATAATACAATTGTCCACACTAAAGAGGGCAATCAGCCATGCCTACAAACACCATAAGCCTTTATACGCAAATCAGGCTAGTCAAGCTCCTAGAAATAATGTCAGTAAAGAAGGGAACACATTAATAACAGTATAACACCACCTAACAACTTACCATAAATACCAATAATTGAGTATTAAAGAAATACCACGATTGAAATTTACTAGCAAGCATCCATAAGCCATCATAATACTATGGCTATCATATATTCATTAAACTAAATTTGAATTTCCTTAACTACAAAAGATGAAAATGGTATTTTCAATTGCTAAACATTTTACATTTTCATATCAATCGTTATAAGCATACTTACATTTGTTGGGTTCCAAAAAAGTAAACCAGCACTTTCTTCAAATCAGTAGAATAACCCCACTTCTCGGGCTCACTGACCTGCAACAAGCAACGAACTTGAAATGTCAAATGATATATGAGAAAAAAACACACTTTCTTCCAATCAGATTTTTAACCAAAAGTCCTACTTCTCTTATATCTATTGTGTGTTTGGGGGGTCTGCATTTAACAAGTGTAAATTCGAATTAATTTAATTATGTAAGATCAATTTGGTTAAAAATTGAATTGAAATAAAGTAATTAGCACTTTGACATTGTTACTCTAAAAGCAAGTGTGATGTATGATGTAAAACAGTAAAACTTGGAGCAAATATTTCAACCAGACGCAAAAACTACTTTTGATCACTTCTAGTCAAACAGAAATTTGGAAGCAAAATCAGTTCTGAACCACTCCACTGTCAACACAGACACACTTATAATGTGTCAGGTCAGAAGTTGAAAGATATGAAAGGGTGAAATTGGAGTTGAAGAAAAAAATGTAATGTTTAGAGAATTAAAAAACTACGAGAGTTACAGTCACTTAATTGAAGGGTAAAACTTACAATAATTGTAACAAGGGTAACATTAAGTCGTGCAATCTCTCCTCACTCATGCTTTCATCTCTTTCTCACTCATTTTGTCTGTATGCGCATGCAGACAAGCATAGGGTAACATTGCGAAATCTTGCACTCTTTCTTCTGTGACACTTGTGCTTTCATCACTCACTGCCCCACTTTTTCTTTTGTCTATGTTTTCATTACAATTAATCACAAATTCCCTTAACTACTTCAATTAATTACAAATTTCCTTAACTACTAACTAGTGTCCAAGTCAAGGGTGATTTCTTTATTTTAGCTGTTCCTTTTCCTCTCCCATACTCTCAACCCAATCATGTCTAAGATAATCCCTCTGTATCCTCACATCACATGGGAATTGGGTTGAAAATAGGAGCTTTTTAATTCTTGGAACTTGAATCTACCTTCAGATTATCAATAAGGTTGCATAATGTGAAATAACCTAAATATTTTTCCATTTTACCAAACTTGATGAGAAACGGAAATTCCAATCTATCATTATCATTTTTACCCCAAAAAAAACTTATTCAAAATTCTTTACCTTAAATTTTAAATATTACCAAACATATAGTTAACTATACATCGTTATTTTCCCCAAGTGGACATGGATAGCGATGGGGATCTCAAAGCAGGAGGTGATTTCAGCCTATTGTCACAGTTACCAAACGAATAAGAAGTTTACTTTCTCTAATTAAAACCCTATTTGAGTTTGCAGTACTTTTTTCATAAGAAATAAAAAAGAAAGTAAAATCCATGAATAAGAAATTAGGTCTAAGGGTAGGATCCGCAAAAACAATGAATAATCACAACACACTGAACCAATAATTCTAAAGTCCACCAACATGCAGTGTGAAAAATTACATCAAAAACTAAACAATCAACAGAAAGAAACAAACTTTTAAACATAAAAATTGCAGGATAGAAAAAAACAGTTACCGTGGCAGGCCATGCAGGGAACCCCTTAACTTTAGCAAGAACGAGATCGCCGACTTTCCATTGACGAGCGGCGGCGGCGGCTGCCGCTGCTTTGCTGCCGCCTTTTCTACGGCTAGGGGCCATCGGAGGAATCCGACGGCGCTATTGTGATGTGAAGTGAATTGAATGCCGAAATCGTTGTTTAATGGAACGGATTGGCACTGTGTTGAATTCACCTATGGAATTGGCAGGCATTGAAGCCCTAATTAGGAGAGAGATCGGGGGAATGAAAATTGGTCTGAGAAGGAGCGAGAGAGTGTGCGAAAGAAAACCCTAATTTGGAGAGAGAGAGAGAGACAGAGAGACAGAGAAAGAGAGAGAGAGAGTTTGAAAAGATTTTGAGCAAGTGGTTTTTTGAGAGAGATATGAGTTGGTTAGGTGGAAGCTGCTAGGGTGCGCAAGGAGCATGGGCTCCTGGTTTTCCTTGAAGTGGGCTAACGTGCGCTAAGTGCTGACAGTGTCTCTTTCATTCATTATTAGATACTTTGGTTCGGTGCACGTGACTTGATAGTGGACTAAATTAATGGGCCTTGTACCCATTTTGAGGTTTTTATGGGCTTAGTTAGATTGGATGTGATGTAGTATTGCTGCTATCTCACCCCACAACTTTCATATCCCTCCACACACTCACATTTTTTAAGCTCTATTTGAAAGTTTAGGAGAGTAAAAAGGGTTTTGAAAAAAATTTATGAGTTTAAGGAAAGGTAACGAAGGAAAGATAGTCCTCCAACTTAAAAATGGGGTTTAGTTTTCTTTATATAATGCAAAATATTTTTGATATGTAGGAATTCATTAAATATATTGGAGAAAAATAACGTTAGCAGCTCATTCTGTTTAAGACATTTTTTTTATTAGTTGAAATTTATATAGATTTCACCAAATTTAAATAAAAATCGTGTGAACTTTAATCAATAGAAGAGAATATGTTAAAATGTGAATGATAGAGAGTTGTTATTAGCCGACCTTAATTGTAGAATATGTTGCTAGCAGTACAAATTAACTTAACATTCAAAACATAACATCATTCTACAAATTAAATCAATTTAATTTATATTTTTTAAATAATCTTTTAATTAAATATATATCAATCACAAATATTCGTCTTTCATTCTCTATAGAAACAATATCTCAAATAAGGTATGAGAGGGTGGTCATGCTACTACCTTCCTTTAATAAGTTGGTACATTTTTATATTTAACTATTGTAAATAAGTTTGTTTTGTAAAAAAATAATAGAAGCAAGACATTTATTCGTGATATTTTGATTATTCTATTTTCTTCAATAATTATAAAGAAATTTTTATTAACAATAAAAATTATAAAAATTAAACTTATAAATAAAAAAGAGGATCAATTCCTTGCAAATAAATTATTTGATTACATTAAAAAAGATGTTGTTAAACAATTTAGTAATATGTCACATATAGATTAATTTGATTATTTAAAACATTGTCAAACTCTAATTTTTTTTAAAAAAAAACTATTGTATGTTTTTTTTTTGTCATGCTTTAATTTACATTTTATATAAGTAAATACTATTGTGACTTTTTTTCTGCTTATTAGTTAAGTTTAATATATTGGTTTTTGAAAATATATATTTTCCTTTTTATATTTGACCAAATCATTAAATTATCAAATTTTCAAAACTATGTTTTTCGCCACAGTATGCCATTTTTCTCTATTTTACTCTTTTACAATCCCCCAAAACTCATGCATTACCTTTCCTCCATATTCTCAACCCGAGCATTGTAGTTCATTGTTTTTAAAACTGTGTTTTTTGAATTAATGTCAACACATTCAAAAATTTAAGGAAAATTAATTTGTACAATGGTTTTGTTTGAAAGTTAAATTCTAGAATGCGAGTATTTTTTTAAAACTATATCACATTTTATATTTAATTTTGAGTGTTTTATTATTTCTTTTTGAAAATTGAATTCAAAAAAATTGATTAATTATTTATCTCAATCTTTTTACATTATTTTTTGCTCGATCTAAAAGAGAAAAACTTTAGGATTTACTGAACATTACAAAGGGATTTACATTCTTTTTACATTCTAAAAGGATATACTTTCACTCTTCATTAGTCTTTGGTGCGGGTCTCTCTCATTTGATTTTGTAAATAACAAAAATAATGGAGACAAAGGAAGGACCAAAGGGGAGTGGAGCAATGCCAAGGGAAAAATTAAGGGGATATGCGCCACTAGGAGAAGGCTACCAAATCAAAAAGACATTGTGCATGGAGAAGAATATTTTTGGTTTATGATGCTCGTGTTCTAACACAGTAGAGCTGTTAAAATGAACTCAGTCGATTAGGTCAGTCTCATTTGATCCACATTTTAGTATAGATTGTGTTTTAAAAAAGGAGACTAAAAAATGAACGAGTCTTTTTGGCTCGGTGTATTTAGTCCACATTGAAAATGAGGTTGGGGCATACTAGACTAATGAGCTATAGGATGGGCTACGACAATTAAAAAAATATAGGTAATTTATAAAATAAAAATAAAAAAAATTGTGAGAAAATTTGAATTGAGTCATAGAAGAACAAATCATCATGCATATCACATTATATTCGTCCAGAGATCCCTTCATCTCTCAAAAATTCATATTTATACTCATTTGATTCTCAACTATTGAGCCTTGTTGACTTCTTCTATCGTTTATGATAAATTTGCACATGTTTACAAAACTATGTTGCAAATATGTTTATCTAGAAATCCACTTCATCTCTCAAAAATTAATGTTTATACTTATTAGATTCTCAAAATTTGAGTCTTATTGACTTCTTTTATCATTTATGATGACGTACTAGTATTGTTAATTTAAAATTTTACTATAAATAATAATAATAACATTAATAAATAATAAAATTGTTTATATTAAATTAAAATTAAATCATATTTGATTTTATATATATTAGGGATGATTTCAAAATTTAATAATATTTTTTTGTCAATACCACTCATCTTAGTACTGGTATTATCTAAATATGTTTGACTACAAAATTTTGACGAAATTTAGTAGATTTATAATGATACGATCATACCTTAAATTTTAATACTGTTTTATTTTGTCTATATAAAGCAATAATGTTATTAATTTACTTTTGTTATTATCTTTTAGTGAAGGTTACTTTTTATTTAATTTTGTCCATTTTTTATCGAATAAATTGAGATATTGATAGTTTTTTTAAAGTTAAATTTAGAATAATATTAATTAAATAGAAAAAGTTAATGTAATCAATATGAATGGAAGAAAGTTGAGTATACCAAAATTGGACATTGTCTTTATTGATAGTTATTGATTATTGATTTTACCATATAGCCAGCTCAACACACTACATTACATATATAACATGGTGATTATATCATGCAACATTGGCAATGAAATGGTCGGCCTTACTTTAGACTAATAAAAATAGGGTCTTAGGTCTCTAATTTTTGTTATAATATTTGTATTTAAAATTAGGTCTCATTTATTAGATTTATATTTAAATATTTCACAACAAATGTTAATTGTTTTTTTTTTTTATAGTAGTAGTTGTGATCACTTTTTGAGATCGAAATCTCACATAATCGAATTTTAGAGATCTTATTGTTTTTAATTTAATAGCTATTTTGGAGTTCTAGTATTTTTAATAGTTAATTTAGACTATTTAGAAGGAAAAAAACATTTCACCCTATAAATAAATTGGTTAAGCTCCACCACAATATATCCAAACAATAAAAAGAAATATATCAACCTACTTTATAAAATAAGAATTTAATACTAAAAAATAATTTTAATAAAATATTATTATTAATTTAAAAATGTCTTAAATAATATTTTGCTTTAAGTCTCAACATATGTTGGGTCGGTCCGACGAGAGTGTGAATGAGATAGAGGGAGAATCAAAGGACCACGATTTTCATTGAACTTGATTTGAGTGACTTCGCTATAGTGTAGGTCAAAAGCATTTGCAAGAGTTTATGCAAAAGTGATCATGAAAACTTGCTTCACGTGACTGATAATTTATAACTTATCATAATGAACCACATGTTTTTACAAAAACTACAACTTATAACTTTACAAAATTATGGTGATTGATTGTGATTATGAGAAATATACATAATTTTAATTTTCTATTGAATGGAACTAACATTGGTAATCTAATTATCTTAATTTAACAGAATCTTGGAGAATAAAAATCATATGAGGAGATGGTGAGTAAGATGGCAGGCGAAGGCCATTAGGATTAATGGTGCGTTTGATAAGAGAAATATTGGCGCATTATAGTTCAGAGTGATTGAGATTCCACATCTCAGTGAGACTAACTTCCGACTCAACATGCTGGTCTGATTCCAA
This sequence comes from Cicer arietinum, assembly GCF_000331145.2. Lineage (NCBI taxonomy): Eukaryota > Viridiplantae > Streptophyta > Magnoliopsida > Fabales > Fabaceae > Cicer > Cicer arietinum. The sequence goes on from NC_021163.2 coordinate 2,191,108, forward strand.
CGCATTGATATTATCCAACTAACATTGGTCAAATCAATCAAACTCAGAGTGAGTAAGTAAATATTGTTGAATGAATTGATTTTAATTAAAAATGAATTTAATATAGAGTAATTTATGTATGATTATATTGTTAGACAGAATAGTTTATATATGAAGTTTGAAGTGTTTGTCACATGAATTTTAGCTTTAAATTATTGTTCAACTCATTCTTCCCTTGATATGTCTATGTTATTGTACACTCATTTCACTTTTAACACAAGAACACCCACGTGTACATTTAGATAGACGTATAAAATAAAAATTCAAAAACACAATTCAAACATTCCTCTAAATTGAAATACACACGATCGCCCAAAATTGACATACCTACATTTGTGTTAGAAATGGAGAAGAGGTCGACTCCTTTTATGTTGGTACTAATTTTTTACATCCTTGTATAAGGGGGAAAAATACAACACCATGGAGCTACTTGGACTGCAAATACACTGCATACTAATTTCTAATCAAAATTATTGTTTTGATCAAATAGCTACTACCATTTCAAACTAATGGCTAAATCTAGCAGAGATTCTACTTGGCGTATTGTTTGCTGCTTCTCCTGTTGTTTTAATCTATTTGCAACAGATTCAGGATCAAATCCTTCTTCGTTCTCTACTTCATTCTGTTCCAAACGAACCTCTTGCAGCAATTCATCCACCTCCCTTACAAAGTCCACCCTCAAAAGAGTATTATCATCAACTTCAAGTGGCGGTCGCCACGGCCCATGATGCTGACACCAGCAAAAAATTTATTAGAGGATTCAAACAGATATGAAGCCCAACCTACGATTTTATCCTCGAAGGTATCAAATATTTATGTCAAACAACTGTATAAGTTACTACAGAGAAAGAAAGAAACACAAACTTATAGAAGCTATTGGACATCAATTGACTTAGATCTAATCCCTTTAATTTGATGCAACTTACCTTATCTATGTCAAATGACTCAAATCCAGGTGGAAGAAGAATGGAATATGGATCCTCCCGTGGAAATGTATCGGTCATGATCTTTTTGCATTTCCTTAGCCACTCGTCAAAATCAAAGCCATCATACATAATCAAAAGATCATTGAGCAATCTCATTGCAGGGGTAGCTTCTTGTTTCAAGATCTCGGTCTACAATCAAAACAAAAAGGTATTAAGATTGAGCTATTCTAAAATGAAAAGTGATATTTAGAATGAAAGAGCTTTTCACGAAACTCATGAATGGTAAGGTGTCAGTTTTTTATAGGATTGAAAAACAATAACCTCTGTATTTGACGAAAAATAAAAAAGCGGAAGTGGACAGATATTAACCAATTAAATTCATTCATCAGAAGTCGTGAGATATCTGCTCATGACAAAGAGCATTTCCCTTATAAAATATGGTAGAACTGTTTCAAAAAGAAGCCAATATGAAAGTTGATGCAAGCATCCGTATGGGAAGGAAAAGGTCTAAAATATCCAATGTATTTTAAAAAATGGAAAACAAACCAAATGCTTATGTTTTTGCATTAAACAAAAAGGGGCAGTTATTACCTCAACTCTTCTATATAGAAGATCCAGACTTCTTATAGCATCCTTTTCATCCTGTATATAGGTGATAAGATAATGTATAAAACAAGATAATCCGAGAAAGAGGATGAAAAAAATTACAGACTTATTTTTTAAATAAACACAACAAATTCTGAGTTTCAATTCCGACAGTCCCTTTCAAATTGTAATAATCACGTTCAAGATAGATGGATACAAAGGAGAAAACAAAATCACACTTTGATTCATAAGTCTATCATGATAATACATTATTTGGATTAGTGATGTCTTAATCCCAACTTCGGTAACTAGGGACACAGTCCTCTACGATGAAAATGATTACCGTAAATACTGTGACCGATGATTTACAGTCAAAGGATCAGCTTATTGAAAAATGGTAAGAAATATATGCTACTGTCTTCAACTCTGTTCATCAGAAAATTAAATCCGATTACCTAGAACATTTCAAAAACAAAAATAACAACTTACATCACGCCGGGCAAGATCAAGGCGATTCCATATGACCATCAAAACAAGTTCAGTAAGTTCTCCTCTTTCAGCAGCTTCCTCAATTTTCTACAAGAGAAAAAGATCAGTTAGTAACACAACATATTCATTCAATGCCAGTGACCCTTCAAAAATAACATACACAGAACTACATAAACAAATAAAAGGAAAAAAAGGCTTTTACCATCTAGAATTAAAATATTTTCTTTATAATATTACTCTTTTAATATGCACCAAAGATACACAAGTAAATAGTAAATTAACAACTTGGGTCACTTTTCATTAATTGTATATAATTGGAGCGGAGGAAATTTTTTATGCAAAAAACATGTTAAGAAGGGGTATGATGATGCAGGCCATGTTTGACATAACAGACTTACCTCTATTTCCTTTTCTTCTTGTTTTTCTTTATTTACACTTTTTCAAATGTGAACTACATCACTATTTACTTAAATTCCATATTATAGTTAGTTACAGTGACAAAGTATGTCAATTGCAGTAAATTAGGTTCTTGATGCTGGCCAGAAAAGCAAGATGACCCCTCATGTGATCAACAAAAAATCATTTCATGCTTAAGGTTGTTTAAACAACATTTTATCAAGGTAAGCCCTAGATATTTATCCATGTACATCATGCAAAATCATTTTCATGAAAAATTAACTAATCAGGTGTAAATTTATTATAATTTTGAAATACAAACTTGATCATGGTGAAATATTTTATCTGCACAACAATTAATTAGGATATTGCATTGCAGCACTAAGAAACTACCTCTTCTACTTCTTCGGCGGCTCTTATGAAGCTTGATACCAATTTCCGTGCTTTTCTAACATCTTCTTCAGGGTATCCTTTCAATCGCATTCCAACTTCACGATACTCTTCAATCTTTCTCTCTTCTTCCTCCTCTTCCTCTCTGCGTCTTTGATGCAACTCCTTGGTCTTTTCACGTTGTCGGGCTTGCCATTCCTATCCTAAATAAGGTTAATGAAATCTATCCAAATAAAACCTTCCAACAAATTTGGTTTCACAAGCTAGCATACATGCACGCCAATAGACACACTGATACCACAAGGCTTTTACAATTCTTACTCGTCGACCAAGAAGAAAACTGTCCACTCATCCGCTCTACATTTTGACATGATAGTTTATACTTATACAAAAGAAAACAGAATTGAAAATCAGAAATTATGCCGGGCATTAAAGATACGATAATCTTCTTCAAATTACTAAACAGGGAAATTCAAAGAAAATTGAAGAATAAATAGTAACAAGCTGAGAACAAAAAACGAAATAAATAGACAGTACTAAAAAAATCCAATTAAGGAGGGATGATTTAACAATAGTGACAACCCTTTAAGAACAAAAAAATAATTCCTGAAAGACCTTCAGTTAAAGTTGTTACATAAAGGTGTTTGTTTAAATTGGCTTATTTGAGCTATCAAATCTACTGTTTCAGAGGGCTTATCTACTAGTGGCATACTACATGTCCATGCTTATTTCCATAAACTCTCAAAGATAAGATATGAAAACAATTTGAGTTCATTTTATCTTTTGTTATAGAAATAGATTATATGATAAGCTATTAAGTTGAGCTTAATTAGGCATAAGCAATAAGTGTAAAAGCAGAAATGATATGATAAGAAGGCATACATACATCATCATAATAATGAGAAGGCATTCCTTCTAGAAGAACCTCTTCTTCCTTTTCCTTATTGACACATCTTAAAACTGAGAGCAAAAATCAAAATAATCAATTTTGAGAAAGAGAGAGTCTATGAAATAGAGTGAACATGATTGAAATATGTGGCGGCAGAGACTAACCTGCGCTGGATGTGAACTTGTATGATGAAAAAGAAGAAGATGAAGAATAAGCGGGAAGGAAGGAGAGAGAAGTTGAGGTTAGAGAGAGGAGATTCATCCCCACACGGAAATGAGTGAGTGAGTTAAACCCTTGCTTTGAGTTGGCTCACTGAGTGAAAAAGGCGCATTAACTCGTGCAGGGGATATATATATATAGAGAGAGAGAGAGGGGTTTAAGACAACGCAGTGATTATCTGGGACTTCCCTTAAAAAAATTGATTATTCTTTCTTCGATGAACTTACAATTTTTGGGTAAACAAAGAAATTGATTATCAAATTTTTTTTACTCAAATTGATTATCTACTACGACTATAGTGTATAGAAATTACATATTCAAGGCTAAATTACATTTGTCGTCCTTTAACTTAATTTCAGGTAATGTTTTAGTCTTTTATCTTTTTCTTCTTTTCAATTTAATCATTTTATTTCTAAAAATATCAAATAAAGTATGGAAATATGAGTTTATTTGAAGATTTGCTTTATGAATTTGATGAAATTTGTATTATATTGAAGAATATAATTAATTTTATGAGTTTTGATTGAATTTTTTTTTAATTTTTGTATAAAAAAGGATAACATTGTTGAAATTTTAAAACATAAAATATCAAATTGTCACTTAAAATTAAAATAAAGGACCAAGTCGAAAAAAAAAAATAAATGACTAAAACGTTACCTGAAATTAAGTTAAGGACCACAAATGTAATTTAGCTTATATTCAATTTTAGGTGATTTTTGTCTTTTAACTTGTGGAGATATTTTTTTATATAAAAGATGAGATAATTTTTTTATATAAAGAGGAGATAAAATTTTGTGCTTTTTAATATTTTGAATATTGAATGAGTGTTATTATACTAAAATTATGAATATTTATGGAAATAGAAAGAAAATACAAAATTTTAATTTGATAAGTCACGAAAACCTAACATTATTCAATAGAAAATAATATATTAAACTAAAATATCAATGAACTTTACTTATTTTATGTTCACTATATACTTACAATTTGGCCCTTCTTCAAATCAGGAGGTTCAGATTTGGTGCTCTACTCCATTTGATTCTTGTTTTATGTTTTCTTTTTCTTTTCCCATTAATTAAAAAATATACAATTTCAGCAACAAACTTTGTTTATGAATTTTTCGCTCCCATTTTTATTACCAAACTTATACTAACATACTAGTAAGCAGCAAAAAATTTAGTACTAGTATTATTAACAAGGAATTTGTTTGATTTTGTTTCCTACTATATACGTAAAGCATCGCAAAATTAATTTATCCTACAAAAAAGACCACAAAATTTCTAAAAATAAAAACAAAAACTACTACGATTACTAATAGAAACAAAAACAAAATTTCTAAAAAATGACTTATATGAATGATTTTGCTAATTACTAATCCTCGCATCAATTAAAATGCTTTTGGCTCAACATGTAAAATTCCAATATTAAACTTCACAAAATCGTAATGTGCCTCTGATGACCAAATCGTTCTTCAGCTCAACTGTTATTTCTCTTCCAACCAAATCTTCTATAAATTGGTACAAAAAAATATAAACATAAACAAAGAAACAAAAATACCTTACCATTTTGACAGCCATTAGAAAGATGAAGAGAACAAAGCTAGAAACCCTTTTACTCTTTTGCCACTTGCCACAAACCGCAGTACTTTTCAATTTTTGTGAATTTTTGTTGCGTGAAATTCTAAACTTTATTAAACCATGGTTTCTATAGAATCAAATACATATCCAACTCCAATAAAATTTAATTGATTGCAGAGGAAATGATTCATTCCACTAAATTTTATTGAAAGAGTTTTTAGTTAATGAATAAGTCCACACAAAAAAATTGTCATACCAAAGAAATTTGTTTTAACAACAAAAAGATAATTAAAAATATTGTTATTTAATTTTTTTTAATATATTACATGATATTATTTTTGAAAGTTACGAAATATAATTAAAAATGTGTGATTAAAATGTGATTATTTGACAGTATATTTAAAAGTTATGAATTTGTTTCAAAAGATATTACAAAAATGAATCTTTTTAAATAGTTAAAAAATTAATATTAAATTGAAAAGTTATTTATAATTTACATAATTTAATAAATTTAAATAAAATAGTTTAAATTTTGTATATTTTATTTGGTAAAAATATAATATTTTAAAATAATTTATAATTATTAAAATTATATTTTTTATTAAAGACCTACTTTTTTTAGATTCGGTTTTCAAAAACATCAATACGTGACTAGGAAAAGGTAATTGGATAAACTCTTCAAATATGCAAATAAATCTTCAACATAAATATACATGCGAACAACTAGAAATCGAATTCATTTTCATTGAGCGTGAGTCAAGAATTTTAATTTGTTAAAAAACATTTAAATAGCAATTGTGGGTAACTGAAAATAAGAAATCTTCCGACCATATATCCAAATCCATTGTACTTCTGCATCAATTTCATTCGCATGTATAGTTTAAAGTTGAAAAAATATTAAATAAAAAAAAGCTTGTTGAAGAGTTTTTAAGATGTCAGAGGAAATTGTACTCTAATAAAAGTGACATGTGATGTTTGAAATGTCTCCAAAAGAAACAAAAACTTGAGTTAACATTAGTTAATTATTTAAGATTTTACGTCAATTACTTTTCTATTTTTTTGTTTATATTAATAAGTTATCATATTTTTTCAAACATTTGACACTTAGGTAGCATGTAAACTCATATTTCTTTAAACCAAATTGATAGTCATGCTAGCAAATAATATATAATCATCTTCTTCAAATTAAAAGTGCTGTAATCCATATTCCTCCATCGTTGGGTCCTTTTCTTTCAATATAGAAAAATAATTAATTGACAAATTGGTTTTTAATTGAATGTAGAATACATTAATTGATCTTCAAATATAATAAAAATTGTAATTTTAAATTAACTTCGTCACATATTTTTTCATCCTAATTAAAAAAAAAAACTGGGAAAGCCAAGAAAATAAAAAGTAGGAATTGACACAAAGTTAGTGGAAGGAAATTAATAAAAGGGGTGATGAAAATATAAGTAATTAATTTGGTGAAATCTAGGATTCTAATAAGTGGGTGTATCTTTTTCAACTATAGAAGGATTGGGTGGATTTGCTTTCATGATTATTATGTGTTTAGAGAAATAAGGGTTAGAGTTCTTTCAATTTAAAGAAAATGATTATGTTTTAGTTAACTTTCATTTTGTTTTTTGGAAATCAAATTGGACTCAATAAATATTAACCCTCATGTTACATAAGAGTGTGTTAAGTAAAAAAATTGACAATTCAACAACACAAATAGAAAATAGAAAGACAGTTGATGACAAAGACTTAAATGACTAACATAATATTAATTTAAAGACTATAAAATATTTTTATTTCTTTCAAGGAATGTTAGTGACAACTGACAACACATGTCACTTTCGGGGAGTTAAGCGAGAGTTTACTTAATAAAAATATGCGTAATACCGGTCAAACAGTCAATTACATTTCCATCTTATTGATTTATCTTCAAATAAAAGATTTATATGCATGAATTTTTATATTTTTTACGAACATAATATTTTCTTTTCAAAAGGCAAAATATATTAACAGTCACTAACCAAGATACAAGAAGTGCAAAGATTATACAAACCAAGAATTACAATGATGGGTTTTGAGGTTGCATGGCTATTCAGTTCTAAGTTTCTAAATGTCCACCTCTTAAGTAAACGAGCCTCATTTGAGTCATTTACATCCTTCCTTGCTGCAAAAGATATTAGTACCAGAGGTTTGTTTATTGAAAGTGGTAATCTATTTTCACCCTAAACCTGTAGGCAACAATTTCCTTTCCTCCTTTGCTCCAAGCCACCTTGTCATACTACTTGTTCTGCATTTTCCATGCTGCTAAGAATCTCCATCACTTTTCTTTTCACTACAAGGCCTTCCACGCCTGAAGAGCATCAGACAATGGTCCAAGCAGACTACAAAGCGGTTTTCTAAGTAGGGTTCATTGTTTTGGCTACTTAATCTACAGTTTGCTAAATCCAGTCTCTTGGAAATACAAACAAGCCATGTTCAGATTGTTAGTATACTCAGCTAGATGAACAATAAACAAGCCACTTTCCTTCCGGAACCAGGGGCATCTATCACCAACAACGCAAATATCTTATAGCACATACTCATCTTGAGAGAGTATTAATTGAGGAAAAAGATCCCCCTCTAATCCATGATGAAACAAAGACTTTCATTAATTGGGTCAAATTTTACTGTGTAAGAGGGTTAAGTGCTTTCAGAGTAGTTCTCAAGGCAGGAACTAGAGTAGTTGCATATAACAGCAGTGCAAGTCCAACTTGTCAGCTCCTATTTTTAATGCGAGAAAAAATCACAACCTCATGCAGAAATCTACACACTTATCGTGGTAAAATGGAATAGCATGTAGTGACTGACGCGTTTATTTCATGCTGGGAACGTGCACACTTATCTGTGTTGAGTAGTTTCGAACTCAAGGCCTTTACACCTCAGTAATTCCTCCGTCCATTTTTTCACAACCCTTCACAAGAATATTCACACAAAAAAGTTATCATCTCTGTTTTCCCAAAAACTATTTTTTCAGGCGAGTAGCTCTCATGAAAAATATGTAGAAATATCAAAGCACAAATCAAAATGTAAAAGCAAACAAAAAAGACAGTCAATATTCTTCATTTCAGACAAAAGTTACACTGCAAGAGAGAACAAAACACATTAGACAAAGTGAGAAACCTATCCAAGACAGATCTACAACAGCACCAAAACACATTACATTTACATCTAGACAGGTAGTAAGGAACAACAAATAAAAATTTCAACTAATCCTATAAATGCTTATCATCTCCCTTATCCATGGCTCACTGTAATTTTTTAATGTGAGTGGAACAGGGTTCTCTACAGAGACCTGGTCATTTTTCATACTATAGTCTTTGCTTCACACGCCTTCCATTTATATCGCTGCCATCAAGTATTTGCTCATTCCTGTGCTTGCACAGGAAGTCCGAATGCTCAGTAAATCTAGCCACGTACTCCAAAAGCTCAGTCAAAACAGATGGGCAACTTTCCTTCAAGTACTCAAAACCATCAGTTTGCATCACAGCTGAAGAAAATAAAGGAACCAAAATACTTCAGTTCATAATCATAGTCCTTGATTAAGAATAAATAGGTACAAACAATTCTTTTTGTTGTTATTGAACCCATATAAATCTACCAAAAATTTGGGTAAAACTGTAAAAGCCATCTTATCAATCCTAATTAATAGTGTTTAAGAATTACAACTACATACAAAAAAGGCCACTAAACTTGATTTGCATAAACAAATTAGTTGTAATTTTTTGTAAAAATTATCCATAAAAAAGTTCCTTAATAAAGCAAAAGCTTAAATGTCATTAATGAATTTAGGTCAGCATATTTTTGGTCAAGTTCAAGCGGAAGGGCACATAATAATGAACAAAGCATAAATGTCACTAATGAATTTAACTTTCATTGATAGCAACATACTGACTTTCATACCTTTTAATGTCCCAATTACCCCTTAATACAGCACTTATTTTTCTTTTTTTGCCGTATGTGTGTTACAAAATAGAAGACCAATTAACTAGAACAAACCTCTTAGATTTTCAGGCCTTGCAATGAATTTCAAACAGACTGCTTTCAGCCGGAAACAATGGTGTTGCTCAGCCAAAGCTAAAGTTGTAGCTACAGTGTTTATTGCAACATCTTCACACAGACTTGCTTCACACATCAGCCTAAGTCTATCTAAGCCATACCGATCAGCTGCTGCTAGCAGATGTTGAGACATCAAGGTAGTTGCCCATTTTGAGCTCAACCCAGTAAGCTCTTGCATGTCAGGTAGTGAGTCCCAATATATAACATGAAGCAATGCCTGCAAAATAGAAAAACATGGCATAGCACAGCAGACAAGTTGCACATTCCATATGCACATTGTTAAGCTTTATCCGTAAGCTAAATAATACCACAAACACATTAAACACAAGCACAGCTCGTTGTAAATGTACGTAAACTGCATAAAATCAAAGGCTAACCAAAGTTTTAATAAATTGTATAAACTATAAACAAGAATTAGATAAACCAGCTGGAACAACTCAACAGACAGGTACCAAGCAACAAAGGAACACATAACTATAGTCAATTCATAAAAGTAAAAAACCCAACACAATAAAATATGTTCACTTCTCATTGGAGGAATACTACAAAATATATGTATATCAGAACATCACAAAATATTTTTTGCAAACACATTTTAAGAAAATACGCCCAACTAATGCCAGAGGTAGGCAGTATTGGGCATTATGTTGTTTGCAAGAATAATAAGGGGAAAACCTAGGGAAAAACTCTAAAAAGCATGAAGTGCAATGTGAATATCAGAACAGAGACAAAAAGAATAATCGGAACATATTTTACAACAGTGTTGCAAACATAAATCAAAACAAGAGGAAGCAGCGAAGCACAAAGAAAATTTATGTAAACCTTGAAAACCGGAGCCTCAATGTCTTCAACTTTTATACACTGGGTATTCTGATCTTTCATAGGGCCAAAAAGCTGAGCTCTAAAAACAGCTGATCGAGCTGCTAGTACCAATTTATGAGCTGCAAAAATTTCACCATTCACTTCAAAACTCACATCACTGCCTTTTCCACCTTCCAGTAGCTTCCCAAACTGGTGACCAATACTAGAAGGTGATATTGCAATTGAATATGTTTTAGGGCCCTCTGTATGTGACTTCACAACACCAACGCTACAATTAACACTAAGGCAATCATCTTTAAGGTAATCTGATGTCTCTAGTGCTGTTCTCTTGAAAAATCTTTTGTATCCCCTGAAACACACAATTTAGAACAGTTAGCCTTACCAAATTGTTCAGCTTTCCTTGTCACAAAAAAGTTCCGTGTATTTAATTTACCAGGAAATATTTGGCCAAACCAAAATCAACAAATACATTCAATGGAAGACAATAAATTTCAATATAAATGATTTGCATCAAGTAAATAAAAATCTGAGACGATACTCATCAAATAACACGAACCCTTCCCCTTGCCAAAGGAACAAATACCCTAGTAATCCCTTCACCCCCTTTTCAAACAGCATTCAAAACACTTGAGAATCTTCAAGTCATAAATATATAATACATACAACTTTCAAAATTTCATCATTCCAAGTATCCAACATTGGGTATTCGAGAACATGCACATGACAATCAATCACCCGTGATTTAAAACAAAAAACCCATCAGGTGCAAAGCTTTACAAACGATACCCTCAAACACAAATTAGGGACAGAACTAGACAAAAATAATTTTTTAATTAATCAAAATTATAAAAATGATATCTTTTTCAGACAAAGCTAACTCAGTGATGACTAATAGTAACAACTAACCACATGCTACCACGGTATTTTAACGTGTACGGTCCACTCTCCAATGTCCTTTCAAAATGGCTATGAACCTTATGCCTCTCTTTCCCACTCTGATCCAAAAGTGTCAACTCAAAGAGTGCCCTAACATCAGTTCCTTCGCTAGCAAGCGCAATGAAAAGCGAAACATACGTTGCATTATCCTCCAAACTCTTCCCATCAGGGTAGAAATAAATTGCCCAATCGTACCCTCCCACTGAGAATATCTCCGAAGCTATGTACTTCCCAATTCCAATCCCTTTCGACAATGAATACCCCGTTATCTTGAACTTGTGGGAGCCTTTAACTGTTTCGGTTATCGACGTCGACGATGATGTTGCCGGAGCTGAAGAAGGTGATGCCGGTGATGAATTCGAGGAAGGTCGCGATGTTTCTCGCATAATCTTACCCATGCGTGAGAAACAAGAGATGAATCGGAAACAATGTGTTGAAACTGAAATTAGGGTGAGATTGTTGAGAATCTAAACGCGATCTAAGATTTGTTGGAAATTGATCCGTAGATAATCTTTATCTCGGAAGGCGAGATTTTGGTGAGAAAATATAGGGTAAGATTTGTGAGATTTTGAAAAGATGGAAATTTTCTAGGGTTTGGATTTTTGGAGAAAGAAGGAGATAAATGAAGAGAGAGAAAAATTAAGAGGAATTTTGGATGGTTGTGATGAAGCTTTTGTTTTCCGACAATAGGAAAAGGAAAAGTGATTATGTCACGCGCCTTGGCTTTGCGCGTGGTTTAAATGATTGCTTTGGGTGGCTTTGTTTTGGATGGCTTGTTTTATTTTGGGACACGTGTCAATCGACGATAAGCAGATCTTGGAAGCTAATAAGCTGACGAAGGCTTGACAGTGAATTTTTTAGTCATGTTTGACGGCGGATCCGTTTCCACATTCTGAAGGAAATCCAAACACAAAAGTAAACAAACATGAGATATCAAAATTTAACAACCACCATTTATTTGAAGGAAAATAAATATTTTGTTTACACAATACTTTGACATCAACATTGAATAATTAGGGGTGGACATGCATAGAGCTATTAATAAAATTTCAAAATCTATAAGTCTTAAGATTTTTTTTAAAATAAATTTTTAAAATTTTAATTTATTATTTTTTGTGAGTTTAAATGAGGAGTTCATAGATCTAATGTTTTGTTAATTTAGATTTTTTAAAATTTATTTTTTTTGAAAAAATATCGAAAAGAATCTTTAAAAAATCTATAACATTTTTTTTAGAAAATTTTTCAAATCACTTTTTTTTGAAATAAAAAATTTGTACATTATTTTATCGACAAAAAAATAGAGTGGAGATTTTTGTGAAATAAAAATTATTTCAATTAATTTTTGAAAAAATAAATTTATAGACTCAACTAAACTTACAAATTTTTAAGACTTTTTAGTTTTATAGATTTTTCTTTCTATGACCTTTTTAATTATAAAATTCTTTTATTTTTTAACATGGGGACTAGATGAATAATTAATAGACTAATGAAATTCAAATTCATATACGAGCACCATGACTTTGACAGAAAGTGTAATATTCATTTGTGAAAATATGCAATTGGACAAGTGGGTAAGGGTGTTTGTGTTATTAAACAAGACTCTTTAGTTTCAAATAAATATAAACGGTTAGCATCGGATCTCTAGATTCAATATGTCAAATATTGAACTCGTCCTATATATGTTGTTTATTGTATTAATTTTTCAAAGTGATTTGACTCTCTGTATAGCAAATTTTTTGGGAGAATAAGACACACTAAGAGACTTTCAAGACAGTAAGAGAAGAAATTGGGTATTTTTTTGTTGTAGCAAAGAGAAATAGGGGTGATAGATACAAAACATTGTAGGTCCCATTACTTTTACCTTATTCGCTGATTTGAGAAGAAAGATGCTAGAGAAGCCATTTTTGTATGTTATTCACACCGTACCTTTGTCTTCTAGCTAGCTTCTTGTCACACTTAAAGTGTGTCGCTTTAAATACACTTGATGTCTTGACGGGTCTTTGTATATGGATTATGGAGAAAAGAGAGTTACATGTAGGTGATGTTGGTACCATTTAAATAAAATAAAAAAGACCGCTTTTCTTTAGATAAATGGTGAAGTATCTGGAATTTGAGTGACCGAATATAGAGTCTGATTTTGGTGTTGGCGTTAGTCTCATTTGCATAAGTTATCTTTTTTAAGGAATGCGTAAAACAATTAATTAAATAGGAATTATAAATTAAATTATCTTAATTAATATTTAAATCAAACTTAAAATAACAATACTACATAAATTTAAATTAATATAACTAATTTAATTAATTGAAAATATAAATTTAGAAATTCAATAAAATAGTTAAATGAATTCAAATATAAATATAAATTGAATTGAATTGAATTTGATGAAAAGTTTTTTAATTAGAGATATTTTAGTACTTTTTCAAATAATCAATATTTATCTTCCTCTTATTTCTTCTATGTTTCTCTTGTATCAATTAACACATTAATTCAACTCTATTTCTTATTTATTTATCTCTTTTCATAGTTTCTTTTACTTATTTATTTTTTCTCATTTTCTCTCCACAAACAATCACACTGTAAATGTTCAAAAAAAAATTATTGTATCATTATTGTTATTTGTTATTATTACTTTTTTAGTGTTATTTTGGTTTTCTTCTTTCATTCGTCGCGAAATAAATACATACATGCACTCATGGTGTCTTGTAACAGGGAGAAGAAGAAACAATGGAGAAAAGTGTGTTATAGTGCAGAAATCAGACCCATTTGAACTGACTCGACTGTAGTCCATCCAACCCATCATCCGAGAAAATCGAATAGTTCTACTGTCGAAGATCGACTAGTTTTACGTGAAACGATTATTTTCATATTTAGTTTTTCCCACTGATTTCAACCGAAACTAACCGTTTGTCCACCCATAGTGTGTATTTATACCACATTTGTTTTATATGTTCTTTTTTATGTCTATCTTTGGGTGCTTTTTATTCATATCGAGACCAACATTGACATTTATTGGTATATGGTGTCGAAATACGATGTCAGTTTTGATATATTCAAATAACATATTTCTTTATTTAAATTGAGATTCGCTCTATTTCATTTCTCTCTCAATGAGTCATAAATAGAGATGAAAGAAATGGAGATATACAAACCTTTGTTTGAGCGGATGTTCATATTTGGAGTATATACTAACGTATCCACGACGTTGAGTTAGAGATGTAGATTACCAACTATATTACTATTGAATTGGACTTTCTCTGCCCCGAAAACAATTGTTACATTTAATAAATTTCGCACGGATTAACAACAGATAGCAAATTAAAAGCAATGTATATAATATTAATTATATGGTACAATTGAAAAACTAAAGGAATTAAAAGTGCATTTGAACCTAAAACATGACAGTCTCTAAGAACGATTTCTTTTTTGCAAAAAATGACAATTATTATAAAACACACACTTATCAACGGCTCTTATGTTGTCATCTCCACCTTCAAACGTCTCTACTCAAATATATATATATATATATATATATATTGAATTGAATTTATGTTGTGTCATGAATCCATTATTACATATAACAATACAAATTTAAGTAACATCATCACTAGTATAATTTTTCTTTTTTAAGTCGGTTAAAATGTACATTTTAAGTCGGTTTGTATCCGAGTTAACAGCAAACGACTTAAAAAATAGGTTGTTTTTTAACTCGTTTCATGAACCGACTTAACAAAACTTCGTCATACTAAGTCGATTCAGCTTAACCGACTTAAACATCATAAATTCAGTACAACACATTATCTTTTTAAGTTAGATATTTTGATCAACTGACTTAATAGATATAGTTAAAATAATAATTATTTTTTTTAATAAATTTCTTATTTTCTTTTTATGCTTCTAATCCATACAATATTTAGTATTAACTTTCAAATAAGAGTTTTGTACTTAAAATCACAATTTTATATAGCTATCTAATAACCAAAATATACAATATCTCATAGATACAAAAAATATATAGTACGAAGAAGATGTATCCATTTCTAACTAATGTTTACAGGATTAAAAAAAAAAGGTGTCCATTAACAAAATTACAAAATCATAATGTAGCAATATTCAATAAACATATATTAGCATCGTCATTTTCTTCAATTAATTTCAAAACAAAATCTACAAAACGTTTGCGAACTTCTTTAATTTGATCCGAGTGAAATGATCTTGAGTCATCAAATATCTGAAGAAAAAAACACAATAAAAAATGAATACAGCTGCAAAATGTCTTATATGTCGTCGTATAAAAGAATGATACAAAGTCGTTAAAAAAAATGAATTTGGCATATATTTTGTTGGATAGGTTCCCTCAGATAATATGATATTATCTAAATGAAATCATGACCATATATATGATGACTCTTCATCATATGCATATTTTTCATTGTTTTTAGTCTTATTTATCTTTAATCATTAGTTAATTTAAGAAGTTATTTGATATATTTTGTTGATTTTAGCTCTTTGATTTAACGAAATATTTATGTTATTATTTCCTTGATTAAGTAGGGATTTTTTCGTAGTTTTGCGTTGTTACTTTGTTTTAGTGCAATGCTGAATTTTGGTGAGAAAGCAACATGACCTATGCTGAGTATTTCAGCCATATCTGGAGTTGTAAATATTCAATTGGAGTCAACCCAAGTTCAAATGAAAGCTAAGATCCATAGCTTCAACTTTCATGAAGACACCGGAACCAAATTCAGACGTAAAAGAGGAGCAAAATGCAATATACGTCGAACAACAGATGTTGAGCGCTTGAATCGCGCCAGACGCGCCTGAGGCACGTTTCCAGCCATTTAGCACTGTCCAGGCGCGCCTGAAGCGCGTTTTCTGCGCCTGGGGCGCGTTTCTAGCCATCCAATACTGTCCAGGCACGCCTGGAGCGCGCGACGCGCATCAGCAACCATAAAAACGCAATTTTTTTTTTACTGTTTTAGGGATCTTTTTCATTCTTGGGAAGTCGGGAGACTTGTGCCCTAGTATAGAAACTCAAAGACGGCTGTTTCTGTTGGGAAAAATAGCATAAGTTAAAAAGAATTAAGACACAATCACAACACAAGAATATAACGTGGAAACTCCAAAACCGGAGAAAAAACCACGGCCGCTGCCTAAACCGGCAACTAGAGAATTAATACTATGTGAAAATTGTTACAACACATAGACTTCTCTCACTCACACCCAGACACCCCAGTACAACCACACTCTTACAAAGCAAATATTTAAACTAAGTCAGATACAAGCTTAAAGTGCTATTGCTGACTGGTGCATTTGAAAACAAAGGACCAAAACTCAATATATAGCATTGGCCTTCTCCTTATTCTCCCACACTAAAGGATGTGGGACTTGCAATCAACCCCAACAATCTCCACCTTGATTGTAAGAGTTACGGCTTCTGCTTCCATTGTCTTACCGACAATCATACTCCACCATCAAAAGTACACTTCACTTAGAACTAAACCATCCCAAGAATTTTCTCCACTTGGAACTAAACCATTCCAAGAATTTTCCCATGTCGAAACCTAGCTGAAATTTATGGTGCAACTCCCATGTTGGCTTCCAGGAAGTTCTTCAGCCATCGACACATCACCACACACCTTGCATCAATGCCAACCAATGCCCGTGTGCTGTTCTGAATCCGCTAGCAATAACTTGTCCTTTTCATGGTATAGCGGAAATACCATAAGGACAAACTTTATCTTCTAGATGAGATCACCATCATCTCCCCAAACAAGGGAGACCTTGCCAGCACTTGTCTCAGAGTCTTTTTCAGATACTGCTCCACCTGGACAATTTCTCTTCACATGCCCAGACTATCCACACTACCAGCATACCAAATTCTTTGCATGTATCTTCTTCCCATTAGCCCCACTTCTAGTCAGCAACATTGAGCTTGATGAAGTGCTTTCATCATTTTTCATTCTCCTTTCTTCAGAAATAATTTTAGTTGCAACTTCTTCAAAACTCAAATTTTCCTTCCCATACATCAGAACAGGTTTAAGATGAACATAGGAAGGTGGAAGGGACAAAATGAGCCTTAACGCTTTATCTTCATCATCAATCTCAACTTTCATAGATTCCAAATCAGAGACAATATTATTCAAAGTACTAAGATGATCAGAGATTTTCGTACCTTCATCCATGCGCAGATTGTGGAATTGCTCTTTCAACAACAACTGATTTAAGATGCCCTTAGCCTGATATAACCCTTCAAGCTTCTCCCAGAGTTGCTTGGCTGATGACAGATTCTGCACATTCGCAAGAACATTGTTTGCCAAACACAGACGAATTGCACTTGCAGCTCTCAAATCGAGTTCCTCCCACTTGTCGTCCTCCATGTTGGAAGTGTTTCCTTTCAACGCCTTGTGTAATCCTGATTGTATAAGCACATCCTTGACTTGTAATTTCCACAAGCCAAAGTTGATTCTTCCATCAAACTTCCCTATGTCAAACTTCATAACGCTTGAATAAGACATAGCAGCTGCACGCAGACTGTAAACTGTGCACCAGGTAAGTTCCCATGAAAGAGAGGTGGGTCACAACAGACACACTTAAATACCAAGTCTTTCCTTAGCCAGAACCTCCCTAAACAGCACTTTTCACAGTATCATCTTTCCCCTAACAATACCAAGGATAATTCTTTTCTGATGTGGAAGATCAGACAAAACTGCAACCACAGAGCATACTAAGAAAAATTATCCTACCGAACCTGGCTCTTGATACCAGTTGTTGGGAAAAATAGCATAAGTTAAAAAGAATTAAGACACAATCACAACACAAGAATATAACGTGGAAACTCCAAAACCGGAGAAAAAACCACGGCCGCTGCCTAAACCGGCAACCAGAGAATTAATACTATGTGAAAATTGTTACAACAGATAGACTTCTCTCACTCACACCCCAGACACCCCAGTACAACCACACTCTTACAAAGCAAATATTTAAACTAAGTCAGATACAAGCTTAAAGTGCTATTGCTGACTGGTGCATTTGAAAACAAATGACCAAAACCCAATATATAGCCTTGGCCTTCTCCTTATTCTCCCACACTAAAGGATGTGGGACTTGCAATCAACCCCAACAGTTTCTAACATCATTTGAGCAGTTTATCAAGAATCATCCATGAATCCTTCTTGTAATTCTTCTATAATCTCTATCTCCTTTATATCTGTCATGAGTAACTAAACCCTATTTGTTAGGGATGAGTGTAACAAGATGAAACCCTTATTTTTATGATTTGATATCTAGTTGTATGAATGAGTATTGAATTATTTTTCTCACCCCTGTGCTTAATGCTTTTTATTTCTTGATCAACATTAAAATGTTCTACGATTTGTATTTTGAAACGGAAGTGGACTTTACGAATGCTTGATATGAGAAACTCATGAATTTGTAGTCTAGACATAGGTGCAGGTCATGAAACCAATTAAATTAGTTGGAAAGCAATAATTTACAAGAGAATTTCTATACGGTAATGCTTAATTCTAATCTTAAATCTACTAAGGAATTAGGGGTTAGTTTGGAATTAAAGGTTCTGTCACTAAGACATTAGGGCAAGAATAATAAAGAGAATTCGGTAATAATTCAATAAAGGAATTCAATAACTAGGATCAAATTAGATACCAATGTTGGATTCAAAGTGAAACTCATCCATAACATTTTTCTCAATTTATAAAGGATCAATTTTACTACTGTTGTCAATTTTAAATATTATTTCAATCAACTTGGGAATTTTTTGTTCAATTTTAGTAACTAAATATAATTCAATAGTAAAACGCAATCCTTGAGTTCGACACTCGGTACTACCGTTTTATTATTACTTGCAACGATTCAGTACACTTGTTGAAACGCTATCCAGTTTTTGGCGCCGTTGCCGGGGATTGTCATATCACTATTGAATTTAATTTATTTACTTAATTGAAAATTTTTGCTCTGCAATAAATTTTTTGATTTTATTTTATTTTATTTATTTGTTGAACTTGCTAATGTCATGTCTAGTGGTTTGTCTCTTATTTGTTTGAGATAACTATTCGCCGTAGAACATGGAAGATTATAATGATGATATTCTACTACAATTATATGAAGAGTGTGATACTTGTCTTATATCGGGTATATGTCGCATGATTGAGGGGCAAATCTTGAGCTATACAACGTTTGCGAACTTCTTTAATTTGGTCCGAGTGAAATGATCTTCAGTCATAAAATATCTGAAGAAAAAAACACAATAAAAAATGAATACAGCCGCAAAATGTCTTATATGTCGTCGTATAAAAGAATGATACAGAGTCGTTAAAAAAAATGAATTTGGCATATATTTTGTTGGATAGGTTCCCTCAGATTATGATATTATCTAAATGAAATCATGACTATATATACTAATCATTTTATCAAAATTATTGTTATATATAAACAATACGAGAGTAGAAAATTATAAAAAAATTACTTATAAATTTATTATTCAATATCTCAAACAATCATATCTTCAACGGTGGCGATGAAACTGAGTTTGGTGATGAATGTGAAGAAGGTCGGCGATGAAACTTAAAACTGAATTAGGATATGGATGTAAAGAAGTATATGGATAAAAATAGTAAATGTAATTGCAAATATTGCTAGAGAATAGAGAAGGTTTATAATATAATTGTTAATAAAGTGGAAGATAAAAAGTTGCATGTGGTTACTGGTCACTATGGTGTAAGATAAAACACTAATTGCACGACATATTTTATATTCTTTATCTTTGTCTTTAAATCGATTATCAATATCACCGCGTTAAACAAATTTTAAATATTTACAAAATTGTCATCGCTCGTTTATCCGGACAACCGACTTAAACATACTTCCGCCTTATTTATTAAGTCTTGTGGCACATAAACGATTTAACTCACTGTATTAAAAACTCAATTTTCTACTAATGCATTTTTTTTTTGTTTTTATTACAATTACATTTACATGATAATTAGAATTTTACATGAAATTGTATAAAACTTTGTTAATTCATTGCACGTACCAATATCGCAATATCTTGGGAATAAACTCTTGCGGTTCGCCAAATCAATGATATCTCGCACTCAACCACAACAAATCAATGGTATCTTGCATTCAACACCTCGTGGTCTCGTAGTCCCTAAAAAATATGATCGCCCGATATATATTAAACGAGTAGACGCTTGTCTGTTGAAATGGTAAGGTCCTTGTCGGGAATAAATGTTATATTTTGGTTGGAGTACTTCAATTTTGTCCTACTAGTTAAAAATTATTTTTAAAATAATAATAATATATTTAAAAAAAATATTCATTTTTTCTTTTCCTACAAACATGATTCCTTTCATGTTGTTTATGTTCTCGTAAACACGTTAGCTGCCCGTATGTCTTTGTTTTATTGTATTATTTTATTTGACTCTTTTAGTGTATTCTTTTATTTTATTTGCATCCCTATTAACAACATGTTACAAACTAGCCTATAAATTGATTAATTGAGAGAGAATACGGGAGGAGATGAAAAAATAGAAAAAAATAGAGGAAAATAGAGTGTATCACCGTCATCTCAACTTCCCACCTCACACCACCAATACACCACTACCGTATCTATGTATCTATTGATTTATTTGAAAGATTTAAATTTTGTTCATGGTGCTTTGGTTGAAATAATTTGTACTGTACTTTGGCTGAGATAAGTTGTACTGGTTATAAAGTTTAAAATTTGTTTTGTTTTCTACCATATTTGCTTTAAACGTTTTACTTTATGTCATGTCATGCTTTTTACCTTCTGTTGCGTTGAAACATTGTTTGCTTGCACCAGCCAACCTGTTTGACGTTTGTTTTTTCCAGTTTGGTATGTGTTGTCAGAGTATACGTGGACTTGCTATTTAATATTAAAATGATTTTTGTTTCCATCACTTAGTGTTTTGAAAGAGCTCACATTTGTCTATAGTATTTTTTTTTCTATTATTAAAGTGTGTTTTTATTTATTTAATAGATCACTAAATTAATAAATATACGAAAATTAGTTTAAAATGGTTATTTAGACGTGATATCTTATTAATATTTGAGAAATTATAACATAAGTCGTACAACTTGGGGTTTTAAAACTCATATTAATTAGAAAACGATAAAATATTATTAAAATGATTAAATTAGATGTGACATCTTTTTACTTGTTGAGTTTTTGAGATACTGGTAGTACAACTTGATGTCATAAAACTCGCATTTTAAAATATTATTCAAATCAAACAAACTCTTTTTTTGTCAAAATAACTTTTTTATCCAAAACAATACACATTTTCTTTAAAAACAATTAACACATCCACATTTTTTACCAAGAACTACGTAGCTTTGATTTCTCCATAGCATCGAGAGATACGTAAGAGCAAGATCACAGTTTTGTCAAGCACAATAATAAATTTTTTTTTTTGCTATTCTTAAACACACTTTTATTTCAAAAAATCACATTTATAAAAACAATTTATATGCATACTTAATAGAGAAATAAATATATTTAAGTTGATATAATTTTGTACAATTAATTATAGATAAATGTTTTTAATGGATGTCGTAGGGTGCTAATACTTTCCTTACACATAATCGACTCCCCCGAACTCCAAATCCGGTATCAAAGATCATTTTTTATTTTTTTTTCTATTTTTTAAGAGTTTCCCAATATTTTCCCTGTTTTAAAATAAATTTTTGTGGCGACTCCATTTAATTCGAGAAAAATTCAAAATTTTAGGCCGCAACCGCTGACAACTCCATGCAAAAATTGTAAAAAATTTGAAAATTGGGCTCGCTAGGTTGAAAACCTAAAAAGGGGACCTAGACAAAAATTAGAGATGACTTGGAAGAGCAGTGCAAAAGTTATGATAACAAAAAGAAAGTGTTTCAAGTTGGGACAGTTATTATTCTTAGAAATTTTAAATTATAAGATTGACTAGCTTGTTATTCTCCAACTAAAGCTAAACACACTTATCGCATAGTAACCTTTGCCTCATTTGTTTTGTTTTCAATGTAATGAATGTACATTTTCCAATGTTGTCATTCAATGTTGTATCTTACCCTGTTTCTAAACTAATTCATTTTCATAGATGATTTGTTCTAGTATTTTAAAATGTTATCGTATGATAATAAATATTGGAATTTGAAATATGTAAAAATATAAAAAATATCTTAAATATTTTGACGCCTGAAAATATATACACCGGAACGCGAAATATATAAGTGTATAAGAAAAAATGAAGACTAAACATCTTAAACAATGCATTGGCCTAAAAAAAAAAATAAAAAAAAAAAAAAGCAAAACAAAAGGTGATTACACACGATATACTAGGTGTATAAAGTCGCAAAAGGATCGGAGACGGAAAAATGAACAAAAATTTATCTTTATTGCATGCATCTTACATTTTTTCAAAAAGTCACACATGATTTATGCATCTTCACTCATGTTTAAGTAGTATACTCAAACCTTATGTCATGTATAATGAATGAATCATGCATATGTTATATGTATAATTTATTTATACTCAATCACTTTTGTGTCACATTATTCATCGTTATTTTATTTATGTCGATGCGTACAACTAAATATAATCTTTTTATTTATTTCGATCAACTATCGGTCATCAATCCGACTAGGTCATGTTTTTTTTTTTATTTATTTATTTTTTTTTATTTTTTTATTGCCACTCACCAACTTTTTTTATATAATCACCGACTTTATATTTTTGTTACGTCAAATTATTTTATGTTTTCTTCGAGATTAATTTACTTTTACAATTTCTATAAAGCTTAGGTCTTTATATTTAATTATCTTCTACCACAATAATATTTTTACCAGTAAAATATAATTAAATAAAATACTTCAATTTTGTTCGACTAATTAAAAATTATTTTAAAATAATATCAATAATAATAATATATTTAATAAATATTTTACAATTATTATAAAAAATATTTAAAAAATCATCATAAAATCTATTTCAAGCTGAAGTATGATACAAAATGATATAATAACAAATTAGAAGCAATACATTTAATGTATTTCATGTCATAAATACAAATGGATAGAATAACAATACATATGCACTTTAGTTGTTAATTCAATGCAGGGACAAAATCTTCGCCGCAATAAATCATTATATATCGGATTTGACTTCTTCATCTATTGTTTCGTAATCTAACGTGTCATCGAAAGTAGAATAGCATATGATCACCCGAATGAAACAGTATACGTGAAATTGTAAAATCCATTGTTATTAATAAACATTATATTTTGGAGTATTTTAATTTTGGCTTTCCGATTAATTTAAAATAATTTTAAAATAATAATAATAATATGTTTAATAAATATTTTAAATATGTACCAAAATAAAAATAAAATAAAACACACACAACAAAGTGTGAAAAGGACGAATTACAAAAATAACAATAATCAGTTTTCATTTCATCTTTTTTGTTCTTAGTTTTTTCATCTTTTCTGTTCTTAATTTTATTCACACATTTTCATTATTTGCTATCAACATACATTTTCATTTTTTCAAACATGTTCTTTACTGCACCAACTAGTTCTTCCTTTCTTGTAAACTTTCTTGTAAACATGTTTACCATCTATACGTTTGCTGCCGTCCATTCCCCATTAATTATGAAAAACCCACGTATAGTGGGTAACAAGCCGTCCTCATTTCATTAATAAACATTATTGTTTGTTACTCAGTAATTATAATTCTATTTAATATATATAAACAATAATGTAAGTAATTAATTAGTAATAAATATTGTTTATTTCATTTATGAATGATATTAATTAATTTATGCTATTTAATATTAAAATGAGTTTTGTTTCTATCATTTATTTAACTGGAGTGTTTTGAAAGA
>NC_021163.2:2215424-2221219 GCF_000331145.2 Cicer arietinum
GTGTGTATAGTATTTTTTTCTACTGTGTTTTTATTTATTTAATAGGTCACAATATTAAAGTCCATATTTTTTTTACCGTTTATTTTGTTTTTATTTTTGTGTGTGTTTATTATTAACCTTATTTTGTAGAATTATTTAAATTTATTTAATTTTTAATATCAGTTTTTTTTTATAAAGAAACAAAGATAAAACTATAATCAAATATTGAAAGGTTAATTAGATGTGACATTTTGTTAACCTTTGAGTTATTAAGAACATCTTGTTTAGTTCTAAAACTTATCTTCACAATTAAATTAATAAATATACAAAAATTAGTTTAAAGTGGTTATTTAGACGTTATCTTGTTAATGTTTGAGCTGTTATAACATAAGTTGTACAACTTGGGGTTTTAAAATTCATATTAATTAGAAAACAATAAAACATTATTAAAAATATTAAATTAGATGTGACATCTTTTTACTCCTTGAGTTTTGAGACACTTGATGTCCTAAAATTCGCATTTTAAAATATTATTCAAATCAAACAAATTCTTGTTTTTTTGTCAAAATACCTTTTTATCCAAAACAATACACATTTTCTTTAAAAGTAATCAATACATCCACATTTTCTACCAAGAACTACTTGCCAGAAGATACGTAAGAGTAAGATCACACTCTTGTCAAACACAATAATAAAAACTTTTTTCGCTCTTTTTAGACACACTTTTATCTCAAAAAATTAATTACATTTAAGTTGATATAATTTTGCACAATGAATTATAACTAACGTACAATGCTAATATCTTCTCTACACATAATCGACTCATGAACTTAAAATCTGATATCAAAGATCATTTTTTATTTTTTCTATTTTTTAAGGGTTTTTCAATATTTTCCCTATTTTAAAATAAATTTGATGGCGACTCCATTTAATTCGAAGAAAACTGAAAATTTTAGATTCGAAGAAGACTGGAAATTTTAGACCACTGCATTACTCTTGGAAACCGAAAAATTCTTTTAAAGCCTCTATGACACGTTCGACAGATTTAATGGATGCATGCAACGTCCATGAAGCTTTATGAGTATAATCTAATCCAACAATACGTGCCTATTTGCTAAGAAGATCTTGATTCAAAATTTTCTTGAAGGATTTTCTGGGAAATGTTAAGTTGAGAGAATTCGAAACAATGTGGTTATTATTATTCGTATTGCGTTAGAAACTCTCTTATTTAAAGTATTAAAAGAACACATGAAAAAATAAAATATGTCCAAAAGTGAAAGTGGATCCACGTAAATATTTTTTTTAAATGGTGAAACCACCCTCACTCGTACTTTCATTTTCAATGTTTGCTTTATGTTTCCATTGACATAAAATTAATAAGACATATAATTTGGTACCATGTTTTTTCACTACCATTTTTCTAGTCAATTTTTATCTCAATTATTTGTTTGTACAGAACACTGTTCATATTGAAGTGATTTTCAGCTGAGGTAAACTATAAAGTAATAGAACTTTATTATTATGTTATCCATTAACATAATGCACGTATATACATAAAGGAAGAAAGGTAGGAAAAAAATCAGTGTATTGCCATTTTCACATCCTTTAGAGGATACCTCAATTTCATTTCACATTCTATTATTTTATATTTTCTATCATGCTGGACATGAATTAACTCTTTGCCAAAGCATACTTTCAATAGTAATTATATTTTTTTGAAAGATCTTTAATCATAAATTAAATATTTAATTTTCTTCTTTATAAAATTTTCATCCCTAAATTGACGTCAATTTTACTAATGGCTAATATTTCCAGATCGTGGAAACTTTTGCTATCCATAAGTGGTGTAATTCCATTACAATCACTAAAGATATTTTGTAATTTTTGTGAGTATAATCTAATTCAACAACAAGTGCCTTTTTATTTGCCATAGAAAGAATCAGAAAGAAAAGAAGATCTTGAACTACTATTAATTAAAATGTAGAAGATTCGGATTTTCATGCAGAACTAATGGATGCATGCAATTGTAGAAAAGAAAATATTGATTCAAAATTTTCTTTATTGAAGGATTTTCTAGAAGGAAATGTAAGTTGAGAGAATTAAAATGGTTATATATACTCGTATTATTGCGCTATAAAATAAACTGTCCAATTGAAAGTGGACCCCATAGATATTAGACCCACATATATATTTTCTTTAAAACGGTGAAACCACCCTCACTCGTGGCTTTCATTTTCAATGTTTGCTTTATGTTTACATTGTAGACATATGACATAAAATTAATAAGACATATGATTTGGTACTATGTTTTTTCAATACCATTTTTTAGTGATTTTTTATCTCAATTATTTATTTTTACATAACATTGTTTATATTGAAGTGATTTTCAACACTTACCAAATATAGTTCATATTTGATTTTTATCTTAATTATTTATTTTTACAGAACACTGTTCATATTGAAGTGATTTTCAACACTTACCAAATATAGTTCATATTTGGTACCATGTTGGAACTCGAAATATATTCAAATGTAATGTTGAACACTGTGCAAATCCAGAAAACAACGAATGAAAATGCAATCACACTTAGATTTGAAAGTCAATGATATGAACAGTCTATTGATCTTCACCAATCTTAATGTTAATTTGTTCTACCCTTTTATCAATTACATCCGATTGTTTAAACCCATAAAATTATGTTGGTCTCTAACTTTTTTTTTGGTGCCTATGTAAATTTTAAATATTTATGAACTAACATCAAATACCACGGATCAACATTTACTTTGGCTCAAAACGCACTAATTTTTTCACACTTTAGCAACGTTTAAAACAATTTTTTAAGAAAAAACAATGTTGTATATTACAGAATATTACGCCGACAAATGGATCGAAAGGAACGTTTCATTTCATTGATTTCAAAGATGAAGTAATGATTCAATTTGAAATGGTTCTTTAGTATAATTTATTGCCCTACTTTGTTTCCTCTGTAAGAGGTTGCTAGCATTCCAACAATAAAAAAGTTTGGTGCAGTAGGAGGCCGAATTATATTCGATGATGTATAGGACTTTTAAAATTTTTTTCTTCTTATTTTAACAATTGAATAGTTGTTTATTTAATAAATTAGAAATAAGTAAAATATTAAAAAAAATAAAAAAAAATACTATTAATAAAATAAAATACATTAAATTGAAGAAAAAAATTGTTTATATTGAAGTGATTTTCAACACTTACCAAATATAGTTCATATTTGATTTTTATCTTAATTATTTATTTTTACAGAACACTGTTCATATTGAAGTGATTTTCAACACTTACCAAATATAGTTCATATTTGGTACCATGTTGGAACTCGAAATATATTCAAATGTAATGTTGAACACTGTGCAAATCCAGAAAACAACGAATGAAAATGCAATCACACTTAGATTTGAAAGTCAATGATATGAACAGTCTATTGATCTTCACCAATCTTAATGTTAATTTGTTCTACCCTTTTATCAATTACATCCGATTGTTTAAACCCATAAAATTATGTTGGTCTCTAACTTTTTTTTTGGTGCCTATGTAAATTTTAAATATTTATGAACTAACATCAAATACCACGGATCAACATTTACTTTGGCTCAAAACGCACTAATTTTTTCACACTTTAGCAACGTTTAAAACAATTTTTTAAGAAAAAACAATGTTGTATATTACAGAATATTACGCCGACAAATGGATCGAAAGGAACGTTTCATTTCATTGATTTCAAAGATGAAGTAATGATTCAATTTGAAATGGTTCTTTAGTATAATTTATTGCCCTACTTTGTTTCCTCTGTAAGAGGTTGCTAGCATTCCAACAATAAAAAAGTTTGGTGCAGTAGGAGGCCGAATTATATTCGATGATGTATAGGACTTTTAAAATTTTTTTCTTCTTATTTTAACAATTGAATAGTTGTTTATTTAATAAATTAGAAATAAGTAAAATATTAAAAAAAATAAAAAAAAATACTATTAATAAAATAAAATACATTAAATTGAAGAAAAAATGTGGTTTAATAAAATAAAATACATTAAATTGAAGAAAAAAAAATGTGGTTGAGTAGATGTGCCAACACAAACAACGTGTTAACGTGTTATATTATTTGAGTAGATGTACCAAAACAAACAAGTTATATTATTTTTACAACTCTATCTTTTGCAGATAAATTAGCCACTTACTTTTAGTTTGTTAACAACGTCCTCCTATTTTTTTCTTCAAATCTAATAAATAAAAATTAACAAAAATAAAAATAATAAAAATAATTATAATTAAAAATAGTAAATTATATTAATAACATCAAACAAAATACATTAAATCGAAGAAAAAAAATACATCAAATTGAAAGAAAAAAATACATCATATATAAATTAATGATGTCCACCTAAATGACTTCCAGTTCCACATCTAGATGTTGTTGAACTCGTCTAGCGAATGAGTTGAGGCTGTTCTGGTTGATCATCGTTTTGATCATTATCCTCATTGTAATTTGTAGATGGATTAGAACCACTACCACATGCCTCCATATGATTTTGAGTCTCAGAGTTTTACATGGAATCAAAAACAACATTAGCCGACTCAGGAGTTGTGCACTAAGTTTCAAACAAATTATAGAAAATCTCATGTTCTAGATGACTGGTGGTTGGTATTTCTGGCACAGACAAAATGTAATATTGAATAATCATTTCTGCAAATATATGTACATGTGGGGGTGGAGATATACCATAATATGGAACTTCTGTAGGGGCATGTAGGTGAGGTGATAATAAAGATGGTTCTGTTGTTTCTTGCAAGGTTTGTTGGGTTGATTGGGAGATCGACTGCACATGAGCATATGACAGCGGTTGCAAATGGGGATCACACATATATTGTTCGACAAATACAAATAATTTAGTGGGTTGTATATACCATTTTATATATTGTGTTGTGGCATAAAACATCTTTTACGATTTTACCTTGCAATACATAATTCTTACGCTCGTTCCAATGTTTAATCTCTTCTCTCCAAACCCAATTCTAATTATCATCAATGCCACACCTCATGTCGACCTCATGGAAGATTTTCATGTCCTCTGGTGGTTGTGGTATTTGTTGATGGAAGTCGAACTAAAGTGCAACTTTATCAATACGATGTTTTTCAACAATGTAATAACAATGCATAGAAGTACATGCAGTCCAAGTGTCCATCTCTTCTTCGGAAACTTATCGTTTAAATAGATACGTGTGAATTTACATGCTCAATTTTGAAGACACACTTATCAACTACTCTTTCATCTCCACCTTCAAAAGCCTCTGCTCAAATAATATGTATGTCAGCTTCTCATTGCTTCTGATGATTAAGTTTCCAACACCAATTCTTTGACGTACACCATAGTCCCACTGATCATGTGCATTAAAAACAAAGTGAGAGACGACCGACTACAGCACCTGGGTTGCTGCTGTCCAATTGTGATTCCAAGGCCAAGGTCATGAAGACCACCTGACCAAACAAGTCAAAGATATTATGATCAAAGATCAAACATAATGGAAGCAAATTGACACCTCTTTATACAAACATTAACCACAAGCTTGGATGTTTGGGCAAAAGCCAATAAGGTCTACTCCAACGTCACTCATTGCCTCTATAATGTCATCATTAATATTGTGTCTCTAAAGCTATAAAAAATGGATGCGCATACTTATCTTGGTAAGCTTGATTATTTAACTGTTGATTTTAAAACTTCTGTACCATTTACTAGTGACATATAAGCTAATGTCACACAACACAATAAATTTTTCATATCTCTTTCCC
>NC_021163.2:2221397-2241890 GCF_000331145.2 Cicer arietinum
TGATGGTCTGCCATCTAGTCATGATTTGATGTGTAACAACCAAATTTTATATGAACCCACTCAATGTACTGACAATTAGTGAAAATTGTCGTGACCTGAGACTCATTATTTATTCATTCATTTCTCCATCTCTCGTATTGATTCCTCTACTCTCGTCTCTCATTCTACTCATTGTGGTGGACATAATGAAGGTTGCGGGTGCCATTATTGTCATCGTTCTTGCTTCACCTATAAACAGTCATTATTGTCATATTGAAGTTGATTACCTCCATTGAGGAAAACATTATTTTATCCGCTAATTACAATGAGTTTCTGTGATTCAAAGCAGCTCATCAGCCCATTTCATTGATTGATGTCGTTGTTTAGTTTGGTAATCTTGTTCCTTTTGTTTCTTAGTACTCATCTCTTTGACACTAAATACTTGAATTTTATGCTTTTAACCACAAGACTACTACAAATATATTTCTCTTCCATATCTTACTCTAACTTTTTGCCAATTGTCATCTTAGCAGATTATTCAAAAATCAAAAGTTCAAGGTCAAGGGTCAAACACACCCCTTTCCCAACCTTTCACTAGATTTTTACTTTATGTTCCTCGTTGTCCTTTTAATTTAATATCCATTAGTAAAATCACTTACACCTTTGATTACTCAACTATATATGTTAATTATTATATTTATATTCATGAACGACATACAATTGGAGCAAGACATTAGTATGAAGAATTATATCACATTTCACTACTTGTCGCGTGTGTCTTTGTTGTCTCTTAAACCTTTGTCCATAAACGCCGATGTCAGTTGCCACCTTAATCTTAATAAGATGCATTTTATGATCCCTAGTTTTTTAAAATTTTGTCTTTTGAATGTCAATCATTTTGCTTAAGAAAATATATATTTCGTACTTATGTATCAATAAAATAAACTTGTCACATTCTACTTCAATCATTTTGATATTTGGAATTATAACTATGTCTATTCAATTTTGGGTCATTGTTATCTTGTTACTCCCATTGATGACTTTTTTCATTGCACTTGAGTATTTTTTATGAAACATCGTTATTAATTTTTTAATAGCTTTCAAGGATTCTACATGGAAGTTCAAAATCAATTTGGTTCTTTAACTAAAATTTTACACACAAATAACGCTTGTGAATATTTATTCTCCTAGTTTCAAACATTTTTTACTTCTCCTTATTTTTTGCACTTGAACTATCCATTATATTACAAAAAGCTATTTTGTCCTATCGCAATCATACTTCTCCTTATTTTTGTTCTTGACACTATGGCTATGTATATCTTTCACATTGTTTTTTATTTCTAATTTGGATTATGTTTTCATGAACAAATTATTTAATTGGCTAGTACTCAGTTATTCGATTAATGAGGATGAGAAGATGGGTCTCAGTGAATGAAGTTTGAAGCTGATTGGTGAAGGTTTTGGGAAAGAACGAGACATGCATGAATATTAAGGTAAAGAATGAAGCTTTATGTTGAGTCGCGCGCTTTATATATGTAACAACAATTATATTGTATTTGTTTTTCTACTTTTGACGGCACCCATCCATTCTAATTTGAAATTAGAACAAATCAACTCGACTTTGTGAGTTTGATTTGATGAACCATCACATTACATTACATATATGCAAGGAAAATAAATGTGCATCAAAATATATACTGTGAACAGTGAATCGAAATGCTTATTTTAGTATTATAAAAAAAAGAAACATATGATATTTCAGGGATGAAATAAAAGTAATAATTTTTATAGGGACTACAATAAAATTGATCTTGTATTACAAAGATAAAAAACACAATTAATTCTTAAATTTATATATCAAAATATTTTCGTACAATTGCAATTTTAGTTCAACTATTTTTATCAATTAACGGAATAGTCAATCTATTTTAAAAGTCAACACCCTTCTTCAAATTTAAAAATAAAAAAAAGGACGATTTGATGATATAATTTAATTTTCAAACTATTTAGATGCATTAATTATTCACATGTCATTAATTAAATTACAAAAAAAAAAATTGAAGTTAAAAGTATAATTTTTTAAAAATTTATTGCGATTTCATAAGTATTAATCATTTTATTATATGCTATATTATTGAAAATATATCACATTATCATTTTTAATTAAAAGATTTGAATAAAATACTACAAGTTTCATATTTCATTAATTGATTAAAATAGAGAAATAAAGTCCAATTATGGCAAAATATTTTTTTATAAATGCCCTTGCTAACTCCCATGTTTTTCCAATTAGAAAAGTAAATTAAAGGGTACAATACGGACGTCAAAGTGGACCGTTATTTAAGACTCCTGATGAGAAGGAAAGAAACAGACAATAGTGTAGTAAACTTCAATCCAAACAGAAGCTGTTCACACGCGAATAATAAACTTAATTAATTACTATATTACTATTGAGAGAGAGAAAAACGAGGAATAAAATGGCGTTGGCCAAGACAATAATAGAGAGTTAATAGAAATTTTTAAGGTGCAACAGAAGTGCAGGACAAAAGTTCCTTAAAACAATTAATATTTTTAAAATAAATTTACGATTCTATTTAATATAGCGTTTTACAGATAATAATTCAATAACTTAAATTCTAAGAAACCTATTTTTTTATTTTTTTTATCAATTAAATAATTGTTTTAATTAATGTATAAAAATATTATTTCTTTCGTTTCTAAAATAATTAAACATCATTTCATACATATTAAAAAAAATATATAAATAAATATAAAATATTTTTACCAATTAGAAAATATATCAATTAGTGTGAGATGAGTATTTCATAAAATTAACTTTAAAAGTCGTGATGAGTTATTGCGATTGCGAACATACGAAGTGGTCCGTCCATCCACCATTAGCCTTCTCTATTTACATTTCTCTCACTTCGTTCTTTCTTTCTCCTCCGAGTTGGTAATAAATAACTCAGTACACGAGAGTGAGTCACGCTGACTCGGTGGTACAGACGGCTATTCTTCATCTCGCCACGCATCATTCTCTCTTCACCCAATCGAATATCTCACTAACAGCTTCGATCTCTTTCGTCTTCCACTACAACTTCACACACACTTTTTTTATCTTCTTTCTCTTCCTTGATTTTATAGATTCTGCTTTCATAATCGTCACCAAAGTCTTACAAACCTAGGTCCAATTTTTTTTGAATAATTTGTTTTAGATATTTCATAATTCGAATCTTGCTATGCTTGTTTGGATTGGATTGAATAAGAGAAGTTATCAGACGCGGTTGTTGAGTTGAATATCGATGAGGATCTGTTTCAGATAACTATTTTTGTTCTTTTCGGTTGATCTTTTCTTGGAGTAGGATTTTGTAATCTGTGTTGTGGATATAGAGATTTTGGAAGTATGGTTACCGGCAACATTTTTCATTGTAGAAAGAATTCGTGGCCTACTGAAGAGTATATCAGTAAATCCACTTTACAGTTGGTATGTTATGCTATGATATTTAAATTCTCTTTTGCCTATTTGATTGTTAATAAGCTTATGTTAGTTATTTAGTTCACTGAGAAATTCAATGATTTATTTTATTTTATTTCATTTCCTAAGTTGTTCAGTGTTTGTTGCTTGTAGCTTTTGATTATTCCATCAAGACCGAATCTCGTGTTTTATTTTTATTTTTTTTATTTGTAATTTTATTTTCTTAAATCGCTAAAAATTTGTAGCTTGTATTTTTTTGTATGAATAGTTTGCGTTTCCTTGTGATTTGAAACTTTGAATTTGGAATGTTGAGTTTTCTTCGAGGAATAGATTAGCTGCCTATTACCATGGTAGGAGGAAAATGAAAGGAAGAAGGAAACAACTTTGAATTGAATGAATAATTTTGTAGCTCCTCATAATATGTGTACCTTGCATCGCTTTTTGCAGTTTGATTTGGATAGTGCTGCTCCGCCTGAACAAGCTTGGAGAAGGAGATTAAATAGTCATGCCAATCTTCTTAAAGAATTTAGAGTAACTTTTACGGAAGCTATAAAGATGGTAAGTGATTTCTATTTCTTGATCTCTCTCTAGATAGCAAGTTATAACATGGATTTACTAGTTTAATATATTGGAATCCTTTCCATATGCTTATTAAGCACTAATATAGCGTGCTTTATGCCATTTTTTTCTTCATAATTTTAAATTCACGTCTCTCTATGTTGCCTAACTATCTATTGAAAATTGAAATCCCAGGTTCGTTTAGGTATACGCATGTGGTCATATGTTAGGGAAGAGGCTTCTCATGGAAGGGTAAATTTAAAATTCTCCTCCAACCTTTGGTCATCAATTTCTCTCGTGTGTGTTTTATTGTGATATGTAAATGAAGAGTTCATAAACCTGTATTGGATAACTATGTTGAAAGTAGAGATTCATGACTTCAGTTTGTTGGCTTGAATTCTGCAGAAAGCACCTATAGATCCTTTCACTCGAGAAAGTTGCAAGCCATCTGCATCTCAAGGGGTTCCACTTGGAGGGATGGGGTATGTCATAGCCGAATTAAAAGCTTCCAATTGATCACTTGACTGGTTAATCTTGTATACCATTCAAATGGTTAATGTGTTATTCTTTACAAAGACGTTTTTCCTTGGCCTTCTGTAGCAATATTTGGGAAAAGGTAAGCCTTTTCTTTTTTCTTGTACTGGTTTGATGTGATTATATACCTACGCAGGAGTGGCAGCATATCAAGAGGATTTAGAGGTGAGTTCAGACAATGGCAAATCGTTCCTGGTGTATGTGAACCATCACCTGTCATGGCCAACCAGTTCTCTGTAAGTCCTGTTTTTCCACGTATTATCGGCCTGCTATACTCTTCTCTAATTGTATGGCTTTATATGAACTTATATTTTGTTCAATTGATACATATAAATATGTTCATTTAGTTCCTTGATTATCTTATTATAATTTTCCCGATGTGTTTAGAATGTATCTTTAGAAGTGATTTATATAAAACTAAAATTAAAATATAATGTAATTTTGCACATAGAATCGTATAAATGCATGTTATAATAAGTTAATGCCTCTGTAGATAGCAACTAATATTAGCCCATAAGCTATCTAAAGAAGGTAAGGAAAAAGTTCAAAGAAACATGAAAATCCTCTCAAGTATAATTATTTAAATCCCCACCAAAACAAAGGTATTGTTGGGCTGAGATTTGAGATTAGAGTCAGCAAATGCTGGGTAAATATTACAAATTAGTATTTTAGTCTAGATATTTGTTTTGATGTCCAAGAACATTGCAATTCTAATCAGCATATGATGATAACATTCTGAAATTCATCATATAAAATGGTTACGAATCTCATCATAATTTGGAACAAATCTAAAAATAAGATAGACAACGTGGGGGAGTCAGTGTTATGGAAAAAGAAATATGGATAGTAGTGAATTAATTTCAATTCTATTGGGTTTTGGCTGGTATTTGAGCATCTTAATTCATTAGTATTGATGTTTCTACTTGATGAGATAGTGCCAAGAGCTTTTGTCCAAAGAAGAAAAATAGAAGTGCAAACCTTTGTTTTTAGTTTCACTAGTTACTACTTTGCATATATTTTGCTTCATAAATAGTGTTCACACATACGATCAAGATAAAACCATCTGTGGGTATCTTTTCCTTCTATTTATGAGGATTTTTTTATGAGTTGGGGGGAATGGGGGTTCTTTTTTTGTAGAGGTAACGCCTATGGTTTATTCCCCTGTAACCTGGAATGATATTTATTCACTGTTTATGGTCATTTGTAACTGTAGCTTATATTCAGATTATCTGGTTTGTTTACTTCAATTGCAGATTTTTGTCAGTAGAGATGGAGGAAACAAAAGTTTCGCATCAGTTTTGGCTCCTGGACAGCATGAAGGTTTAGGGTAAGAAAGATTAATTTTGGAAAGCTGTCTTTCTTAAATATAAGGACCTATTTGGGTTTAAAAACCTTTTTTTTTGCTTTTCTTTTTTCCATTTCCTGTTTTCACTTATTAAAAAAATGTTACATTGTTTTCACTATTGGTAAAATAATTGTTTTCAGAGTTTCTGTGTGCATATATTTGAGCATAGGGAAACTAGACAAAAACAATGTTCCATTTTTGTCATTACAAATAAAAATAGGTAATTAAATTGAAAGCAAAACATTTATTTAAACCATACAGTATCTTTATCGAATATAGCTCTTTGTATAATACAGTGAACAGTTTATATAAATTTTATGGAATTTGATATTAATTAAATAATTATTTGTCTAAATATTATACATTTAAAAGTGTGAAGACCCGTTTTAATCCAAAATATAAATGCGGAGTCTAGTTTATTTAATCACTAAAAAAGACTCCACAAATAATCATAAGAAATATGTAGCACAAACTCCGACCCAAATACCTGACATGACACAGGCAAGTCGACCCTGCTAATGTCCAAAACATAAGACATCAACACAGATACATACAAATATATTTATTTATTTATTTATGATATAATTAAATAAATATGGTGGTTTGGTGGAGTTGGAATGACAAGGAGGTCATGGTTTCAACTCCTCCCTCTAACAAAAATTAACAACTAAATACTAACATTGACTATTTCAAATAAAATAAAATAATACAAGAACATTATTTATAAAAAAAATTAAATTGAGAATAAAAAATATATATGTGCATTTAAAAAGAGTTACTTTTTGGAACATTTGTTTGAGGGGTCGTAGGGGTGTTGGACACGACGACATGCCTAATCCAAGAGGTGTCTGGGCTTTATATCAGAATTATAAAATCACGGCACATCGGATATACATGGACTCATTTCTCATGTTTTTTGTCTCAGATCCAGCAGGAAAGCTGATGAACAGGGTATATCATCATGGGGATGGAATCTAAATGGCCAGCACTCAACTTATCATGCTTTGTTTCCAAGAGCTTGGACCGTTTATGATGGTATCTTCATATTTTTAGTTCTTATATTGCTAAATGTGTGTGATCCTTACAAATACTTGTGTAATAGAAGTTTCCATATTTTTAGGTGAGCCAGACCCAGAACTAAAAATATCATGCCGGCAGATATCCCCTTTCATACCACATAATTACAGAGAAAGCAGTCTACCCGCAGCTGTTTTTGTCTATACGGTGATTACTTTTCTTCAACTATTGTTGGTTAAATTCAATTGTTAGAAAAGGGAATGGCTGATTCTGTTACTATTGTTTGCAGTTTTAAAAAAGTCTGTTATATTATTGTAAACAAAGTGCAGACCGGTAGCTTCTGTTAGCTTTCTAAATTGAAAATCATGATTAGATGTTTCTCTTAGTCTATTTCAAAGTAGCATAACTTCTACTATAGTATCCTCGGTTATGGAACTGCAATTCACTTGGATATGTTTGGCCTATTCATGAAAAATTGGGTTGGATGCATTGTATAAAGATGTGTGGTTGTTACTTGTTACAAGTCACTTGCTTCCGTTTGACTTAATTCCTTCGATCCTTTTGACATGTTTTTGCATAGTCCTTCTTTCTTACTCATTTTCTTATTGATTTGAGGCATGCTCCAATTTTATAAATCCCTTTGGAAGACCAAAGTTCCCTCTATGGCTAAGTCTTCTATTTGAGCTACCGTGTTTTATAGAATTCATTACAACAACAACTTTGTTGGTTCATATTCATGTTATGTATGGCAATTGTTGAGAATCAATTCTTTATTGTTTGGCAATGTTGGTGAATACTCTCTCCAGTCCTAAATATAATTTGGACCAAATACATCAACTTTTGTTGACCAAACTTTCTGTATATTTAAGACCGGAGGGAGTACTTTTTATAATTGAATGATTTACCGCACACATTGAAATAGTTAAGTAGCTATTACTCATTATAGACATGCTTATTAACTATTCTTGTAATTAATACTCATTATAGACAGACTCTAAATTGTTTAAATGCCTACCTATGTGGGTAATTCATCTGTATTAAGTTTCACTATGTTTTGTCATGATTTGAAGAGTTATACTTGTTTCTTTTGTAGTTGGTAAACACTGGCAAGGAAAGAGCTAAAGTCAGCCTTTTATTTACTTGGGCGGTAAGATATTATTTTTGTCTGAAGTATTGATTTCATTTGTCAGATATATATAATTGACACAGATGAATATTCATCAATATTAATCTTATGCAGAATTCCATTGGTGGAGACTCTCACTTGTCAGGAGATCATGTGAATGAACCATTCATGTACATTTTTTCTTCTCAAATCTGATTAGGTTTGCTTTATATATCTAGAATAGGCTTTAAGCAAACATTTTAATTCATTTTTTATTTTTCATTCACAGAGCTGAAGATGGTGTCTCCGGAGTACTTCTATATCACAAGCAAGTTAACAAACTTTATAGCTATATATGACGGTTGGTTTGCAGATTTCTCTTTGTAGGTTATTTGCAAATGCTTAAAAACTCAATGAGTTCAGGGTTCTGAAATGTCTAACTAAAGGAGCTCTTGCTTATCCTTATTAACAAACTGAGCTTGATATAAACTTAAAAGATGCCTTTCCTTGAACTACTAAGGTTTGGTTGGGTTTGAGAGCTTCCCATCCCACTTGTTTAAGATAATGATCATTAGATCAGAAAAGCTGGAATCTTCAAAATGAGTTGTTGTTAGGGATGGTGTTTTTAGGCTTCCCATCTCTTTACTACTAAGTTATAAGTGGTTGTAAAAGGTTATGGTGTTTTTAGGGTTTGTTTTGTCCACAATATTAGGATGAGATAGTAAACTGCTTGTTAAAGGGTCTTTGCAAGAAGAAATAAAAGTTACATACAGTGTAATTAACCAACAAAGGGGTAGCCTTTATAAATTTATAAATAGAAATTGCTTGTAGAGCCTGTATTGATGTTTGGAAGAGGATTTGGAACAGAGACAATGCTTGACAGTGAGGTTGAGCTTATGTTGCAAGAAATGTTGGGAAGCATTTAATGTGGTACAATTGGTGAAAGTCTTGCGCCGAAATGCTTGACCCAAATCAGTGAAGCATGGTACGACCACAGGGTATGAAGAAAGTGGTGTGACTGCTAGACAATGGTGCAGCAGGAGGTAGCATTGATAGAGTTGGAGAGTAGGCTTTAACGTGGTACAAATGGTGAAAGTCTTGCTCCGAAATTGAATTTTTTATTGGATTTCAAGAGCACCTTGATCAGGAGATTCTAGTCCACACTGATTCGAAACCCCCTCTATGTGTTGTTTTTCTTGAAATAGGATGGGAGTGTGATGTTGTACAGAGACCAATCAAATCTTAGGGCCGGTCTAGATTACAGACTAGAGCTATCTGAAAGAAATACTCGGAATGGGCAGACTAATGTTGCAAATAAATATCTAGAAGATTACCAGCATTGCTTTATATGGGACAAACCAAATCAGTGTCCCCAATGGTTACAAGGGATACATTTTCTCCCAGTAGCTATGAAATAGTCAACAGCAATCAAAATGCGTAAAAGTTAAGCTTATTGAATAAATCTGTTATTTTATATGAAAAATTGTAAACTCCTATACAAACATTTGCTTTGTGCGCGCGCGCACGTCTGTAGACATCTGTTTTGGAAAATAATCTATCAAAACTAAAAACACAAAAATATGTAAAATGAACATTCGTTGAAAAGTATATAATGAGATATAGAACTGAATATTAGTGACCCTGCACCTGTTTGAAATTGGGTTTCTTCTCTTCGAACTGCTATTTAAATGATGATTTTGGTGAATATATTCTTAAGGTCATTGAATATTTCAGGACAGCAAAAGACAACCCTCCTGTGACTTTTTCTATTGCTGCATGTGAGACACAGAATGTTAGTGTTTCTGTTTTGCCATGTTTTGGGCTGTCTGAAGGAAGTAGCGTAACAGCAAAAGAAATGTGGTCTAAAATGGTGAAGGTACTACTTACTGGTATTTTTGTGGTTTCTAGATGATATTTACAATGACCTATGTCCATTTTCTTCTTCCAAATTTTTTTTAGTAAGAAAAATATACAGGTTGGTTCTAATTGAAATGGTTGTATATTAAGGATGGACAATTTGACCGGGAAAATTTCTCTTCTGGACCCAGCATGCCCTCATCCCCTGGAGAGACACTATGTGCTGCTGTTTCAGCTTCTGCATGGGTAGAACCTCATGGAAAATGTACTGTTGCATTTAGTCTTGCATGGTCGTCTCCTAAAGTAAAGTTTGTGAAAGGCAGCACTTTCCACAGGTAATCATTGTTATGTGCTAATATTCTGGGTAGTTAATAGTTATCCTTGGACGACTTTTCTATATCTTGAATAATAAAAGATATATCATCTCCATGCAATCCAAATGTGTTTTAACTACCATATCTAAAGCTGTTTCAGAAAAACTACCATGTCTAAAGTGGCATAGGTTGCATTTTGGCTTTGAGGAAATTTCAATGATATTTTTATTTTGTTAGTAGAGCAGCTGTGCCTTTGAGTAGGTTGCATTGGCATTTTGGCTTTGATTTTTTGTTTTCATTTTCTGATTTAATTTTTCGTTCAGTTTTAATTTTAAAAATGTCAAGTTTTTTTACTTTGTTTCCTGTTTTCAAAGTCTTGTGCATGAAACAGTGTAAACAATATAAAGTTGTTTTCAGTTTTCTACATAACTTTTGAAAAAAATACAGTGAAATAAGATGCCATTTTTGTATACAAGATGTTTTGTGAAACCAAATTGGCCCTAGATTTGCAGAATGTTTTTGAAAACCATCTGTTACATCTGATTCCAACAGAACCCTTGCGATTTAAACAGGTAGTGCATACAAAATTTAGACATCCAAATTTTCATATATGTTATAGTAAGAGTCCATTGTCTCCATGTACGTCGCTTTTGAAACGACTGTGGTTATTCCCATAGGCTTTGTTTGGGAGTTAGGACATAGGAGGGAAAGGTAACAGCTAGAGTTGCCTCTTTGTATGGAATTGTTAAATAAAAGCTGCAAGACATGCAGCATATACCTACAACTACAACCCAATGTTTGTTCTCTATTTTTTGTTCTATCAAATCAGATTCGTTCAATTCTTTTACTGCAGGAGATATACAAAATTTTATGGGGCTTCTGATGGAGCTGCAGTGGACTTGGCTCATGATGCACTGACATGTAGGTTGTCTGTAAAAATGTTATTTGTGTATTTCTTGTGTCTCTAATGAGATCACACTTTCTTATTTATAATGATGCTACAATGATTACATTCAATGCCTAGGAAATTGTATTGACTAGGACTACTAACAATTAGCCTAGGATGTTGCACAATCAAGGAATATTTAAAACATACACTGAATTTTAACACTCCCCCTCAAGCTATAAAGTTTACTATGCTTTAAGCTTGTTACATCAAAACATTTTTTCACAAAAAAAAATGAGTCACTAAATATGATTCATATGTGGGAATAGAGTCACCACCGGGTTGATCGTCGGTGGGAATAAAATTATTGTTTGAGCAAATGGCACCTTGTCCTTGAAACTAAGTTCTCACAACATCAGATACAATGCGGAACGGAGAGTTGAAAAATGAGGTTGCTTACCACATCATGAAAAGACCTGCAGAAGGGGGCTGGAGACAGGTGCATGCGCTTTCACCCATGAATTTGGTGGAGGCGTGTGGGACCCATACATAGAGAAGACGGACACGCGTGACAACGTGTGCAATGTTGGTTGGCGACGAGAGAAGCACCGTCGTGCTCGTCGGAGGATTGCGCGGCGGTGTTTGTTGGTTTTGGATGCGCACTATAAAAGAGGCAGCTGGTGTTGGCACAACTGTAACAGAGTAAAAAAAAAAAAAGTGACAGCTGGTGTAAAGCACAATTGTGTTTGAAAGAAGAAAAAAAAGTCACTGGAGAAACACACAGTGAAGGCGGTGTTTTTGAGGCCAGCTGTAGCGTCGTGGCTGATTGCTAGAAAGGCAGCCGCAGTTGATGGTGACAGATGACTGTATGAAGTCAAAAAAATTGAAAGACTAAAAAAAGGTGGTGCTGCCACCGACAGCGGTAGTAAAACACAAAGACGGGTCTCAAAATCAGAACCTGCTCTGATACCATGTAAAAATATGTTATTTGTGTATTTCTTGTGTCCCTAATGAGATCACACACCTTCTTATTTATAATGATGCTGCAATAGTTACATTCAATGACTAGGAAATTGTATTGACTAGGACTACTAACAATTAGTCTAGGATGTTGCACAATCAAGGAATAATTAAAATATACACTGAATTTTAACATTGTCCTTTTCAATTTATATTCTTCAGCCTCCTGTGGTTTTCTTTCATTACTATTACACTGTATCACATTTAAAAAAAAAAAAACAAGATATGAATGTTTTGGAAGTGATTTGAAAACTTTTTCTATAGCATTTAAAGATCATATTTTGTTCTGGATTCTAAACAGATTATAAACGGTGGGAAGAAGAGATTGAGAAATGGCAGAATCCTATTCTTAAGGACGAGTCGCTACCTGAATGGTAATTCTTAGTCTAACTATTGAAGTATATTTTTAATCATCACCTGGTTTTTTTGTGTTACAGGTCAGTCCTAGTGACTTTATTATTTTAGAATCAAATCTAAGCTTTTAATCTTAGATCTAGCCGTATAGCATAAAGCAAAACTTTGTATTTTCTAGCTGATGTTTAGCTTTTCGTTTATTTATTTTTTCCCCTCAAGGCATTGCAATTTGGACTTGTTTGAAAACTTCACTTGTATTCTATAGATGGCATGTAATGTTACATTTCAAACAAAGATGTTCCATGCATGTTTTGTTATATTAATCAATCTTATATGTTTGAAGGTTTAAGACCCATAAATCAAATGTTATGACAAAACATTTAAACAAGTCATCAGCTGCCTAGTATGATTTAGTAAAATATACATGATTTTTGTTTTTACCGTTTGCATGAGTATTCATACTCTTTTGTATCTTGTCCTGCCTGTAAAAGATAGGTAATTCAACAGCAATGAGTTTTTTTTTTTACAACTTGGTTGAGTCAGTTGCATGGATTAACGAAACCATTGTGTTTCTTCATAAACTAACTTTTAAGGAATATAATCTATGGTTTTTCTTAGAGTTCTCTTATATTCTCTACACTTATTTATCCAGCTATCTTCTATCTATTTAGCCCTTCTTACAATCCCTTTTGTTGGCTAGGAGAAAATAGACAGCGTATTTAAGATTTCTTTTTACAGGTACAAGTTTACATTATTTAATGAACTCTACTTTCTTGTTGCTGGAGGAACAATTTGGATTGGTAAGTATAATATAAACTTATTGCATTGCAGTTTAGATTCAATGAATTTCTGGTTTATCATATGAGCCATTTATTGTCAGTTTAGTCTTTTTAGAGATCATTAATACTGCTTTGATCCTTCTGGCAGACACTCCTTTGCTGTCTTCAAATATGAAGAATAGCCAACAAGATCAGGTAAAAGAGTCAGAAAATGCAGTAGTCGGAATAACTGAATCCCATAATCATGTGGATGAAAAAAATTATAGAGATATATCCCATGAAAATGGATCTGCAAACACTCTCATAAAAG
Source organism: Cicer arietinum (assembly GCF_000331145.2). Classification (NCBI taxonomy): domain Eukaryota; kingdom Viridiplantae; phylum Streptophyta; class Magnoliopsida; order Fabales; family Fabaceae; genus Cicer; species Cicer arietinum. The sequence goes on from NC_021163.2 coordinate 2,234,931, forward strand.
GAAACTTCACTGACACTCGGTATTCTTCAACAATGAAGAACCTACAATATGATGATGATAATGATGATGCTGGGAGGTTCTTGTACTTGGAAGGTGTAGAATATGTCATGTGGTGCACATATGATGTGCACTTCTATGCTTCATTTGCGCTTCTTATGCTCTTTCCTCGTATTGAATTAAATATACAGCGTGAGTTTGCTCAAGCTGTCCTGTGTGAAGATGGAAGAAAAGTAAAGTTTCTGGCAGAGGGAAACTGGGGAATTCGTAAGGTGTTTGGGGCTGTCCCACATGATTTGGGGATGCACGATCCATGGCATGAAATGAATGCTTATAACATTCATGATACTAGTAAGTGGAAGGACCTTAACCCAAAATTTGTACTTCAGGTGTATCGAGATTTTGCTGCAACAGGTGATTTGCAATTTGGAGTCGATGTGTGGCCTGCGGTCCGTGCTGCAATGGAGTACATGGAACAATTTGATAGAGATGCGGATGGTCTTATTGAGAATGATGGTTTCCCTGATCAAACATACGACACATGGACAGTCCATGGTGTAAGTGCTTACTGTGGTGGTCTTTGGCTTGCTGCTCTTCAAGCTGCAGCTGCAATGGCCATTGAACTAGGTGACAGAGATTTTGCGGAAACATGCAAAAGGAAGTTTCTGAAGGCTAAGCCAGTATTTGAACAAAAGCTGTGGAATGGTTCTTATTTTAACTATGACAGCGGATCAAGTGGTAACAGTAAATCCATTCAAGCCGATCAATTGGCTGGGCAATGGTATACATCATCCTCAGGGTTGCCCTCTCTTTTCGATGATTTCAAGATCAAAAGTTCTCTCCAGAAGGTTTTTGATTTCAATGTGATGAAAGTTAAAGGAGGCAGGATGGGTGCTGTAAATGGCATGCATCCCAGTGGTAAGGTGGATGAAACTTGTATGCAGTCTCGAGAAATATGGACGGGTGTAACCTACGGTGTCGCAGCAACGATGATACTTGCAGGAATGGAAGAGGAGGCCTTCAAAACTGCTGAGGGTATATTTCTAGCAGGCTGGTCAGAAGATGGATACGGGTAACTTCTTATGTCCCCTGCCATCAATGATTGTTTGTGTTTCATGTGCATTCCTTTTCTTGTTGTGTATGTAGTAGGGAGGATTTCTAGATGTCTTGAAAAAAGTTACTCCTACACCAATGATTATTTGTCCATGTCACAAAATATGCAATTAGATTGGTGTACTTCACGCATATTGTGCATTTGTATGTTAAACTATACCATTTTTCTCACAAGAAATTTAAATGATTAGGAAGGATTATTCAAATGATTGATTAGGAAGGATTTCTAGATGGTAATATATTTTATTATTCAACATGGTAATAAATTCAAATGATTAGGATGGATTTCTAGATGGTAATATATTTTATTTAAATGATTAGGAAGGATTTCTGGATGTCTTAAAAAAATTACTTCTACACCAATTATTACTACCTCCGTCTTTTTTTATAAGCATCTATTGTTTTTTCCACATATATTAAGAAGTAGCTAATAAATTTAATCTTTGTGTAAATGTTCCTAAACTAACTTTTGTAGTTGAACGTGTCAAACTTGACTTTTCATATTTCATGATAAATTAGTAGTATTAATAAGAGGAACGCTTGAAAAAATAATAATAAATGCATCTAGTAAATTGAAATGATGCGTAAATTTATGGACAACTTTTTCCCCGAATAGTGCTTATAAATGCTATTAGATTGGTGCATTTCATGCATATTGTGCTTGTGTGCATCTGTATGTTAAAATTAACTCTAGCATTTTTCCTGTGCAAGAAATTTCAATTATTTGATTGTATGTTTTTTATTTAACATAGTAATGAATTTTATTCAAATGATTGGATTGATGAAAATTATTTTCCTTGAGTTCTTGGCTGGTGTAATTTGCAAGTCTTTTACATTATATGAAGTTATTCCTTCTCTATTAAGATATTAATCCTTTCTCCCATAACAGATACTGGTTTCAGACTCCAGAGGCATTCACAATTGACGGGCATTACCGGTCCCTCATATATATGAGGCCACTGTCAATTTGGGGTATGCAATATGCATTAACTCTGCCAAAGGCGGTACTTGAGGCCCCTAAAATTAACTTCATGGACAGAATCCACCTATCTCCTGTTAGTGGAGGATTCCCTCATAACGAACCAGGTGTGAGAAAGATTGCGAAAACAAAATGCTTTAGCAATTCTGTGTTTCATTGTGCTTGCTGATTGTTAACATGAGCACATGAAAATTTTGTATAGGTAAAATTCTTCACATTGTTCCTAACCCAACCCTTTAATAGAGAAGCGTCAACAATGGTGGCCAAGGGCCAGGGGTCGGTTGTAACTTGTAATAATAAATAGCCTGTAAGTTCAAACATTGTAGATACCTTTTACTGTAACTGTATATTCTTATGTACTAAAGTTCCCAAAATATAATTTAAGTAAATCGCAGGATGAACCACAACATTATTGTTGAAACTCAATTGAAATGTGCAAATTGTCATGTCATGTATCACTTGTCATATTATCATGGATTATTTATTTCAGAACTCAGGTTATATTTTTCACATTCCTTCTAGCAAGTCTCCTTTGAGGGTACTTTTGGCTAAAGCATGAAGCAAAAGCTCAATTATTTCGTGTTGAATTTAAATTTTTCATTAATTGAGTTAGCAAAGATTGGTTTCTAGACGATCTGGTCATCGGAACCTCGATATCAATGTCATGAATTTAATTATTCAAAATGTATTTGTTCAAAAAAAATGATTGATTGATTTTACGTCATATTTTTAAGACATGCGATGCAGTGTGAAATGACAATTTCTGATAATTTTATATATTTCCTGTTCTTCAAATAATACTGAAGAATGCAAACAATTTTGAAACATTCTAACCAGCATAGTCTCCATCTGCTGCTATTATATAACCTCGGTCTTAATAAGCTCAAATCGTATTACACTGTTAATCGTATGTTTCCTTAGCTTTAGGTGTCGTTATTTCCCTTTTTCTTACGGTTCTGTAATTTTCAAGGATATTGATAGTGGTGGTGTAAAGTACCTACAGACCGTGATGGTAGAAATAAAGTGTACGACACCAAGTGCGGACAGAAATAAGTGAAAAAACTATCTGACAGCAAGTGCGACATCTAGAAATTACAAAAATAAATGAAGACTTCAAACTAAATTAATTTTGATTTTTAAAAAAATTCAAATGAACCTAGAATTTAGAAAGTACATTTTTCTTCAAGAGAAGCATACTTAAATATGATTAGAAGAACGGATTATTGATCTGTTTGTTTAAAAATTTTAAAAAGTGATTTTCATTATATATTTTTAAAAACAATTTATGTTAAAATTTATTTTAAAAAAAATCATTTATTATTAATTAAAAAAAATAATTGTCATTCAATAATTTAAATATTCATTAATAAAGATTTTAACATGAAAAAATTATATTTAAAAAAAATATATATGAAAAACAATTTTAATAAAGAGCTTCTCAAAATAATTTTTTATTTGAATCATTTTTTAAAATTTCATTATCTAAAACAAAATTGTAGATAATAGATAAATATTTAAAATCATATTTAAAGATATACTATTTAAATCAATTTTTTATTTGACATTTTTTCTTAAATTTCTTTACTTAAAATATTATAATAAAAAGATAAAATACTATAAAAATTATTTCAATTTGTTTTTAAAACAAACGGGCCCATACAGTTTTAAAACAGGTTTTTGTCAAAAGTGATGAGACTATTTTCAAAACATAAACTGATATAAACTTAGCTATGACACACAAAACTCTTCATTCCAAACCCTCTAACATGATTAAATTTCTATTTCTCGGTTTTGATTATTAGCTATACTGTTTTGATAATTGCTCTAATGTTCACTCTGGTGTAGCTTTGAATTAAATATCTTTCTGTACAATCAGGAACAGAAAGTAATAAATAAACTAATATTGATATACAAGATTTTGAGATACATCGATATTGATGAATAGATACCAGTACGAAATGATGACCAAATAAGTCGTAGCTACACCATTGTTTTCCCTCCACATAAATCACAAATTGAATACCCTAGGCCTTCACAATATGGGCAGTTTGTACCCTGATCCACCCATTCCATAAACTGCATCACAGATCTCATTTGTAAGCTTAAAAAGCTTGTGCAACACAAAACAGTAAACTACAAAAGTTAAATTTCATAAATAGCATAATTATTCCTTACTTGAGGTTCAATATTTGGCTCACCAGTTCCATCACATTCTGCAATCAAAGAAACCAAAGTTGACTTGAGAATTGAGATATATGGAGGATTTCCAACGTTTATCATAAATAATATATTTAGGAAACCAGTATAATAAATATGTAAATCTCTCGGAAACTGTCCTCATGATTTTCCATGTAATGTTTATTATTTATGATTATGAAGACCTGAATGTGAGGAGAAACCACCGACCGCATCTCCCACAGCTTCAATGGAGTATTGGACGCGCTGTTACGGTTACTACTATCATGATTCTGATTCCAAATCCATTCGATAGCCATTACCACGTCAAACTAAACTCTAAGAATATTGTTGATTTTCCAATGGTCTATGAATCAAATCTCTACTAAAGCCAATATGAGTGGGATTGGCCAAGGTTCACATGATTTTTTTTCTTGAGGTAAACAAATAACTAAGGTGAATAGGTATTTGGGGAGGCTTGTCAACAAGCTGATATTGTGAAGAAAAATAAACAGACTTCACAAAAATCTAGAGTACGAGGAGCTCCGGCAGGAAGAACCAAACCACCCCAGGGAAATCAAAGATCGCAAATGAACAAATTTACTTAAGGAAGGAATTATACTATGATGGTAGAGCCCTTAGACTGACCTTAAAATATCAATATCAGGATATTTCTCCCAGCAGTGCAATCCTCCACTAATTTGATGCATGCATGCATGACACTGTATTGCTACCTAAGACTAAGTTTAAATTCCACTAAACAGGAATTCAGGACAACGGGTACATGATAAAATGGATACCAGTTCAGCATGAGGTTTAGGGGAAAAAATGTACTCTAAAAAATTACAATACAATTTACTTTTCAAAAACTGCTTTCTTTACTGGAGCTTATATTTTGAATTGAAAGTGAAAACAATGAGATTTGTCTTCCTGGACATTGGTTTATTTACAGGGTCATAAATTATGGATGGTTCCATTAAAAAATGAGGCCAATTACATACCTGTACACAACAAGCGACCTTCTCCACGACATTGAAGGCACTTTATTGTTGTGTCCTTGTTCTTGGCACCATCAACTGCATTCTTTGCAGGAAGTCTTGAGGGTTCTTCCCACCGGTTTTCTCCAAGGAGAAAAACTCTTGGATGTGATAATTCTGTTCCTTTGTCAACTTTCCCCACAACTTTTTGCTGAACTTCCGAAATTTCTGTCACAGAAGCAACTGCAGCTCCATTTTCGACTACCTAGAACTCACAGAATGATAAAAGATTTAAATATAACTGTTTATTATTTTGTATCTTCATTGTTTAAGAACTTTTCCTTCATAATTGTCAACTAGTGAAAACCCCTTTAAACTCTATCACAACCAATATTCATGCTCTGAAAAAATCCAGAGAAAATATATATTTCATATGTTGAGGTCTTACATATATCTTACGTTCCATACTCAGATTTCCATCGAGACTATGATCAATCCCCTAGAAAATGGGATTAAAGCTACTACTGTTTTCGTACAACAAATTTAAGAGTAACAAACAAAAAATGATGGCATGTTCTCAGCATTCAAAGAGCAAAAAGTGCATGTTATATAACCAACATACCTTGGGAAAAACAGTAGTAGATTTTACGGTTTCATTTGCATTGCCTGTATCCAAAGTCGTTGTCTCCAAATGTAGCCTTTCAAGAAGTTCAGATGTCATAATCCCATCCTCAGAGATACATAATGAAGCCTGTTAAACAATATATTATACCCATCAAACCAAGAAAATAAAAAAGTCTAAAAATAGCATAGCATATACAAAACACTATACTTATAGTACTAAGATAATCAGTTTATAACAAAATTAAATCCAAGACAATCACTATTCTCTTCGCATCAAAGTTTCATATATTATTCAAAACAAAGACTAACTTGCCAAGTCTTCACAGCACGCTCTGTTCCACTTGAGAAAATGGAGAACTCCATGTCCTCCTCACCCGAGTAAAACCCCAATTTTAGCAATGCCTCCTAAAAATTTCAGCACAAAAATAAGATTTTGCAATGCACCAACTATGGCAACTACTACATCATCATAAACGCAAATCACAACACATAAATTCATGAAGTAGCTGATATAATTATTTATAATTAACAAAAAAGAAAAACAGAAATCGAACCTGCATCTCTCGAACCTCTTCTCCTTCGGAACCATTTCGCAAAACAATCTTCTGTTCAACTCTAGCAGCAGCTTCCTCAACAACCAGAATCTCCTTTACATGCTCCAAAGATTCCTTCTCCTCTTTTTCATGCTCAACAACATCTACAGTTTCCTCTCCCTCTTCCTCCTCAAACACAATCCTCCGCTGACTAGAGCCACTCTCAAGAACCAGATTCTTATCCTTCAACACCTGCAACAACGACGCAACATTCGCAACCGCGTCGGAAACGGAAGACGCGCTAGAAGATGAAGAAACAATTCGCCTCTCTAGGGATTCGATTTGTAGTTTGAGTTCGGAGATTTGAGTGAGAAGCTCATCGCGTTGGCGATTCCAGCGATTCTCCTCGCGAAGCCAGCGTTGCTCTTCTCGGAGCCAGCGTTGTTCTTCGCGGAGCCATCGCTGGTCTTCGCGATCGGAATTGGAACAGTGAGAAACGAGGGAGTTGAATTTATAGGAGGGAAAATGAGGTTTGAGAAGTGGAAGGGTTTTGGTGAAAGAG
>NC_021163.2:2242097-2250522 GCF_000331145.2 Cicer arietinum
GTCAGAGTGACGGTTACGGGAATAATAGGTGCAGAGGAGTACATTGTGGATCTCTGCGCGTTGGAGTAAAGAGCTCGTAGAATAGATTGTGGATATTTCCATTTTCTTACAAAGATATTTTTTGGAAAATGCTTATCAGTTTAAAGACAAAAAGAAAAATAAATCAGATATATTTAGTACTAAGTGGCGGGAAACCAACTGATTTACTCAGAGATTAACTACACATACAACTGCTTTCATGTTGTGAGAAAAGATATTGACGATGACTCTATAATTATTTTTTATTTCACTGTAACCAATGTTTTTTAAATGAAAATTATAAACAATTATTTAAATCGCAACAAAATTATTTTTTTAATTTATTTTCTATAAAATATAATAATTGACCTATCTTGTTATGATGTCACTAGTGTAATTAAAAATAAAAATTGACAATGTTGAAGACTACGTACCAAGGTAAAATAGGAAGTCGTACTATCAAGCAAAAACCTCAATCGATTGTACAACCTTTTACACCAACCTAACAAAGTACAAAATCTTGTATCAACTCAACAAAGTTCTCATATTTCTACACCAACTCAGCACAATACATCCCTGCACCAACTCAACATATTTTTCATGCAGTGCACCCTTTGCATCAAGTCAACAACCTAAGCAAAAGAGATAAAACAATCGCACATAACCAACATACTAATTAGGACAATCATTTTAGGATATTTCTTTTTTAAAAAAACACAAAATTGGATGTAATTGTTATTTTTTTTATGTAACACATGTATAAGCTTGTATTTCGAATGTTGAATACTTTATATACATGTATTTTTGCTACTAGCATACTTCAGACGTATGCATTTTAGATTATACTATTTTTTATGTAATTTGGATTTTGCTATTAACTGAAGAACTAATATAGAGTCATCGAACAACTTTATATTTACAATAAAGATATCATTCCATTTAATTGCAACTCAAGTACAAACTCAACAATACATGTCATTTTGGGATTCCATTAGAGGATCTTTGATCATACATGCCCCTAAACATGGTTTGCATCTCAACTTGGGATCCATGCCCCTAAACAATGTTCGTTAATATGTGGCTACTACAAGGCCTCACTCACTTGTGAGGAACCAGTTTATGTCAAATTATTGTGTTATATTGTGGAAAATTTGAGGAGCTCGTAATCAAATGGTTTTCAACAATAAAGTTATGAAATCAATTGAGGTAGCTCAAACAACTATGGAGTTTGTACAAGAAATTTGTCCAAAATCCCTTAATGATAATTATGTGATAGTTCAAAATTTCCAACATGCTACGTCGCGTTTGTCTACTGCTGAAAACTATATTTTTGTTTATGTTGATTGCTTTTTTAGGTGGATCAATAGGTTGAGGACTGGTTACATATAACCAATTTGGTGCTAGGTAATTTGCAGCTTACAAAAGGGAGTCAATTGAAGTTGAACCTGTCATGGCAGAAGCTCTTGGAGTCCGATGGTGTTTACAAACTGCTGTGCAACAAGAACTGGTGAATTTAGTTTTTTTTCCTGATGCATCAACTGTTTTAAATTGCCAAAATTATAATTTGGTTATGTCTGCCATTGATCCGATAATTCAAGACTACAAAGGGCTTACGAGCCATTTAAGTAGAGTTGTTGTTTCTCATGTTAGGCGCCAATTGAACGTTGTAGCACATAACTGGTGGGCTTGTCAGATATAACTCACTACAATTGTATTCGTAAATGTTGATACTATGCTGGCTTTGTTCTTATACTTGATTTAACTTTAGCTGGCTGAATGTAATTTATCTTAACTCCAAAAAAAAAATAAAAAGTTTTCATGTCATTCCATTTCATTCAAATTCAAACTCAACTACATATAGGAACATTGCAACTTCTTCGTAAGAGTGATTAAAATATTTACATCCAAGGTATTCTAAAGGTTGTGTATATTAAAACAAATTTGTGTTAAAGTAAAACAAATTAAAAAATAAAAATAAAAGAAAAGAACAAAAAATTTATCCTAAAATTTGAACTTTCAAAAAATTGAAATCCATATGAAACGACATGTGATACACAATCTACATTATTAGTTGAGGATTATGGACGCGATGATGAAAATGATACTCAATTGCTAGATAATATTGTTCATAGTTGTAAAACTAGATAAATTTTGAGAAAAAAGATGGATTATATAAAGTTTGATTTGGTTAAAGATGAGAGACACTAATTAGGAAAGATCGACTAACAATTACAACTAATAAACTATCAATTTAATTTATATAGAAAGTGAATGTATAAAACTTTTAAGGTGTCAATAAATCACAACAGCTAGATTATCAATGATATTTAATTTTTAATATAATTAATTATAAAATTAAACAAAATAATTAAGGGACAAAAAAGTAGTTAATCAGGTATATATATTAAAATCACACTTGTACTATTTTATTGTCGTGAACCGTTTACAGCGAAGTTTTCGTCGCCGCATCTATGCAACGAAAGAAAGAAAAAACAAAGATACAAGTTTTGCTTAAACCTTCTGCAAATTTGAAAAGCTCCCCCTCCTTTTTCTCAACTGAGTCTCACTCACTCACTCTTTCACAATTAGCATCGCTCCTTCGGGATGTCCCGTGCGGGAAATGAGATGATGTAATAGTGCTAAAAGTGTGACAGATTGATTTTTTTTTGTTTTTTTGAGTGTGACAATTTAATATGTTATTTAAAAAAAAATATATATACTTTTGAAAATTCATTAATTTATTTGTTGTAATAAAAATATGGACGATATTCAAAATTTGATTTTTAAAAATTTTATATTTAATTTTAAAAATTATTTTTTAAGGGATTGTTTGAAAATAAAAAAAATTTTCATATATATTTTTATTAAAAGAAAAATTATTATTTAAAAATAATTATTATTTTAATAAATACTAAAAATACAGATTTAATAAAATTAAAATATAAAGTAAAAATATATAAAAATAAAATCTTGAAATAATTCTATCTTATAAATATAGAAATGAATTTTATTTTATTGGATCGGATAGGCACTCCCTATATATATTAAAATCACATCTGTGCTAATTTACTGTCGCGAACAGGTTACAGGGAAATTATCTTCGCTTGGAAGTTTGAAAAGCTTCCCCTCCTTCACTCGGTCATTCTTTCTCTTTCGCCAGTTAGTATCACTAGCATTCTCCACAATGGATCTAATTCACCAATACTCAGACGAGGACAACAACGATCTAGACTCGCCAACTCAAAACCCTAACTCACCTGACAATTCATCCCCACCCCGCCTCCTTCCTACACGTTCCGCCGCCCCCAAAGTAGACGACACTATGCTCGCCCTAACCGTCGCCGACCCTAAAACCCTCTCTAAACCGATTGACCCAACTCAACACGCTGTCGGCTTTAACCCAACTTACGACCAACTATGGGCCCCCATTCAAGGTCCATCTCACCCTTACGCTAAAGACGGTTTAGCTCAAGGTATGCGTAACCACAAACTAGGTTTCGTTGAAGACGCTAACATTGAACCCTTCCTCTTCGATGAACAGCATAACACTTTTCTCAAATTTGGTTACGCCGCTGATCCTTCCGCCTCGAATTACGTTGGAGATTTCGATTCCTTGCAGAAGAATAACGCTGCTTCTGTTTACAATATACCCCGACATGAACAGAAGAAGCGAAAAATTGAAGCCACCAGGAAAGAAGAGAACGATAACGACAACAGTAATGATGGTGACAATGAAATGGAGATCGAAAACCCTGCTTCGGAGGCGTGGTTATTGAAGAATAAGAAGAGTCCTTGGGCTGGGAAGAAGGAGGGTTTACAAGGAGAGTTAACTGAGGAACAAAAGAAGTACGCTGAAGAGTACGCGAAGAAGAAAGGCGAAGAAAAGAGTGGTTTTGGAGGTGAAAAGAGTGAGGTTGTTAAAGATAAGAGTACTTTTCATGGTAAAGAAGAAAGGGATTATCAAGGTAGGTCTTGGATTGCACCTCCTAAAGATGCTAAAGCTAGTAATGATCATTGTTATATACCGAAAAGATTGGTGCATACTTGGAGTGGACACACCAAAGGTGTTTCGGCTATTCGATTTTTCCCCAAGTCTGGTCATTTGATTCTATCTGCTGGTATGGATACAAAGGTTAAGATTTGGGATGTTTTGAATACTGGAAAATGTATGAGAACTTATATGGGTCACTCTAAAGCTGTTAGGGATATTTGTTTTAGCAATGATGGGACAAAATTTTTGAGTGCTGGTTATGATAAGAATATTAAGTATTGGGATACCGAAACGGGGCAAGTTATATCAACTTTCTCAACTGGGAAGATCCCTTATGTCGTGAAGCTTAACCCAGACGAAGATAAGCAGAATGTTTTGTTGGCTGGTATGAGTGATAAGAAGATTGTTCAGTGGGATATGAATTCAGGACAGATAACTCAAGAGTATGATCAGCATTTGGGTGCTGTAAATACCATTACTTTTGTTGATAACAATAGGAGATTTGTTACTTCTAGCGATGATAAGTCCCTTAGGGTATGGGAATTTGGTATTCCTGTTGTTATAAAGTATATTAGTGAGCCACACATGCATTCTATGCCGTCGATTTCTCTTCACCCCAACGGGAATTGGCTCGCCGCACAGAGTTTGGATAACCAGATACTTATTTATAGTACGAGGGAGAAGTTTCAACTTAACAAAAAGAAGAGGTTTGCTGGACATATTGTTGCTGGGTATGCTTGTCAGGTCAATTTTTCGCCGGATGGACGGTTTGTCATGTCGGGAGATGGTGAGGGTAAGTGTTGGTTTTGGGATTGGAAGAGTTGCAAAGTCTTTAGAACTCTCAAGTGTCATGAAGGTGTTTGCATTGGTGCCGAGTGGCATCCTCTGGAACAGAGCAAAGTAGCAACGTGTGGCTGGGACGGGTTGATAAAGTATTGGTAAGTAAACTCTCATCATGCTGTGCCATATATAATTACAGAATCTTATATATTATGCTGTTCTTTCAAGCATGCCTCGTGGTCATAGTTGATGAATGTTTGCCAGTTTATCTGTTACCAATTTGATAGAATTTGTGCATATTTTTCAAACTAATATATGCTCCGTCTATAGTTTATTTTCCTCATCACATCTGTTAGTTTCATTAGATTGCATTGAATTATAGGGTCACAATAGTCATCATTAGTTTGTTGGTCCAAGAGTCTAGGGGGAGAAGACATGTAAGTTTTTATTTGGTGAAATCACCTGAATCCTTAGATGATCTTCATATTGGCAACCTCTAGCTTTTAGGAGCTCAATCTCTGATATCTTGAGCCCTTTTACACTTGTGTAGGTACTCTATCTCTTGTTTACCTAATCCTTTCTTCTCCATTGTCAATAGGAATGTAAAAGCCAGCATGCCTTGTGGCAGGCATGAATAGCTTTTTTTAAACTGGTTCTTATTGAAGAAAAGAATGCTCTATTTCTGCCAAATCTTTTGATTTGGAACAAGAATAGTTTCAACTCTTATCATGTGTGTACTATGGCGTTTGATGTTGAGTAAACTATCATATTCATCTCAACCTTGGCACACACTTTCACTTTAATCACAAACGAAACCTAGAAAAAAAAAACCCTGACCGAGACCTATGAATTGGTTAGCCATGCCATTTAAGGATCTTCGTTAGAAGTAAGCAGTGACACACATGCCTATTTGCCACATTAAATGCTACATGGTGTTTAATGTGGTTGTGGACTAACATTCATAACCATGTATCAAGTTTTTGAAAGGATTTGGATTGTCTACATTAGTACTTGGACGCCATTTGGCATTTAACATGGAAGATTCGACCTAAATTGCAGGGACTAACGGGATTAATAGAATCATAGGTCAATGATTGTTTTTGTGTTTCTTTAGTGTAGGGACTATCACAAAGGTCAATGCCAAGGTTTGGGATGAAAATGGTTAAATTATTTAATGTTCTAATACGTCCGAAATTTGGATGATTATAGGAATTAATTGGCTTCTTTTTCTAAATTGTGGTAGACACGGCATCAAGAGCAAATCTGCCCGAGTTCGCTTACAATCGTTTCTATGTGAACTCGGCAGATTTTCACAGACTTGTATAGACTATATAGATACAGCAATGACATAAGATTCCATAATGCACAAACATTAACCTCACAGCTTAAGTGTAGTCATGAACCCGAAAACATAAACAAACCCATCGTTGCAAGTTTGCAACACACCCAATAGGCCAACAAGATCAATGTATCCAACTCTTTTGAGCTCAAGTTTAGCACTACCAAGCTGAATCCAGCCTTTAAGTGGATGTCCATTTCATCCTTTTGAATGTTGCAGCCATCCCATTCTAATAATAGCATTGAAGGAAAGAGAAATGCCCATGGTTAGCCTGGTCTAGTCTCATGCTATGAACCCATCTTAGTTTAATTTATTGGTTGCTTACAGAATATTTAAACTTTGTTATTGTGGTTTGCTTATTTATTAATTTAGAATGTATTTATTTTACCCATAGTATTAAACTGTATTCTGCTATCAGGATGGATGCTTTTAATCTTATCTTTGTATTAAGTAACTCTTGTCACTTTATGAGTTGAGCCTGCAATTTACATGACAATTTTGTTGTCAAGTTCAACACTCAGTATTTTAAGTTTTTAACTTAATTACAATAAATTACTGTAAGAAAGATCTTCATTGGGAGGAAATGGAATGACAAAATTTCTGATCAGCACGCTGTGCCCTTTGGCTTAATACATTTCAGGGGGGAAAAAATCCCTCCAACAGTCCTATTATACCGAAAAATCTTGAATTTTTTTATGAAAATAAATTTTGACAGTTTAATACATATAAAGAATAGAATATGATATAAAATAATTATAATATTTTCCTTTATTTGATATTATGTATGTTATATAGTGGCATTAAAAAAAATGTATGTTATATAGGGCACATGTATTTTTGGTTTTTCATACACTTCATGAATCGTGATTACACCATATATACTGGCCATAAGATAGGGTTTGACATATTGGTCCCGCCTTTATTGCTTTCGTTGAAATCAGTAGAATTTAGCAATAGCCCTTTCCTGATAAAATTAACAGGGTATTCCCGCCATTTATCCTCAAGTTTCAAGATTGATATGTTCATCTCCTGCTTGTTTATCGATGTACCATTTTGGCAGTAGTTGCATATTGTTTGATTTTAATCAGATTCTGCAAATATCTGTATTTATTATCACAAGTGCGCGCATGCATGCACACACTATTCTTAGTCTCTTCTACTTTCATTCTTTATAAATCTCCCTATCAGCGGCATTTCACTGTTTTTATTTTTCTTTTAGTGTCTTCGTTTTCAAGTTTGATTAATCTAAGAATTGTTGCTTTGGACCATATGTATGTGTGAGGACATTGAGCTGTGTTCAAACATGAAAACAAACACATCGGTACCTCATATTTTTGTTGGATTGCAGGGACTAGTTTCTTCTGCTCCATGATGCCTGTTGCTGGAATCAAGTGGCAGATGCAGGGTAGACGAAGCACTGCTTGACAACCAAAGGAGTAGCAACATACTAGATTCACTTGTTGATATGGTCTTCCTTGGCTAAAAATTTTAATGGCATTAATTGAATACTATCATCATGAGGTTTCTCTTACACTGATCAAGACACTGTCGCCAAGCATTAGGTGCTAATTGTATTGTTGTAGTACCATAACCCTTAAGTTTTTTTTTTTTTAATGATGTTTTTTGGACTTCTGTACAATAGTTATTTAAGTTAGATATTCACCAGTTCAAAAAATACCCTGTCATGTTGCAGTTTTGATTAAGTTTTGCGCTTGCGGTTGTGAATAAATTTGTTGGAATTTTTGTCACTTCATGATATGAAAAGTATGGGTTGGTCAGGTTGGACCCTCCATGAGACATTGTCATATTGGTGTTTTGGTAATCTTATATCGCAATGTAAATAATCAGTGAACTTGAGTGAAGTTAAGAAGCCTCCCCCCATTTGATTTTCACCTTATATTCCGATCCAATTGTTAATGCTTGAATAGAAGCATTTTCCCAAGCGCATTCATTCCTTTCCCTTATGGTGGCTAAGATTTCTATAGTTAGAGCTATAAAAAAAAAAAACTTCAAACTCCAAAGTTCTTTTTAAATTTTTTTTTATTAAATTTTTAATATTAAATTTATTTTTAAAATATTTTTTTTAAAGTTCTGATCTATTATTTCATTGGATTTAAGAGGTCTCAGCGGGTTTATAGGCTCTCAATATTTTATTAGTTTTGAGTTTATTTTTTAAAAGTTTTTGAATTTTATTTTATGAAGAAAATAAAAAAAATATTTTTTTTCAAAAAATTTTAAATCATTTTTATTCTCTAAAAAATTTGTAAGAATAAAAATTCTAACACATTTTTTTCTCG
>NC_021163.2:2251180-2254931 GCF_000331145.2 Cicer arietinum
TGACTTTTCTAACAAAATAAGTTTTAAAAAATTTGAAACTAATGTCATTCAAATAAATATGGAACTACCAAATATGAAATCGCTACTGAATATGTAACAACTACCGAGTATGGAATACTATTGAATGATTGTCTAATTGACAGACTTTTAAAATAAGAAATAATATTAATAAATAATAATAAAAAATAACATTAATAAATAATAAAATATATATAAGTTTGTGAGACTTAATAGACTTTTTTACAAGCATGAACATAACCTATTTAAATAAATATATCTTAGTTTGAATCTAATATTTTTTATTAAATAAGTCAAACGTAGGAACGATCTAGTTTATTCTCATCCCTAGCTATAAAATGTGAATTGAGGTTAATATTTAATAGATTTGTTAAACAGACAGCTCTATCTATAATTATAGTGTGTACCCTACACTTTTTCTACTCAACCGCCGATGGATAAAAACAAATGCTTATATTTATCCAATAGGATGCTCTCCTACTGCACGAAAACATTGAAGTTGAATATGCTGAGCGAGCAGGATACATGGAATTTCCACTGGCCACAAAAATTTCAGGATTCTTAAATTCATGCCACAATTTTCCCTTACCACTTCACACTATTTCATTATAAGCAATGCTATTGTCCTGAAAACTAAACTCACAAAGGAGACAAGTAGTCAATATAAGAGACTCTACAGCTACTAACCAATCATGGTGGTTTGTGAATGTAAATTCGTGATAAATATTATTTTCCTTTCATTATTTATTCTTTCTCATCAATCCAAATGCTAATGAAGTTTTCAAAACAACTTGAAAAGTTATTACTTCCGATTTTAACACGTTAAAGGTTTGTATAACCTTAAAAGAGTAAATACGGAACATAATAGAATATTATAAGATAGATATTTTATATTGTACAATACTTGATGGACAATCAATAACTCTTAGTTATATTTGTACCTAGTCAAAGTTAGTTGGTTAGCCTATTAACCATTTCCTAATTATTCTCTTAGGAAGTTAAGTTTGGCAGCTCTTATATAAATTAGGAAATCTCTATTGTAAATATCAATTAATTCTTTCATAACAATAACAATCAATATGAGGTATATTCAGCATATTCTCTTTCCAATTATCACAAGATAACATGGTATCAGTGTAAATTTTTTTCTACGTTTCTTCTCTTTACCTTTACCTTTACTTTCCCTCATACTTCTCCTTCACCATCTTCAAATGGCAGATGAACATGAGGCTTCTTCCTCTGATTCAGAAATTTCCCCTTCTTTGTCTTCATCCAAAGACTCATTATTAAATCCAAGAAGCTCTTATTTTTTGCATCCCGGCGAGAACCCCGGCGCAACTTTGGTTTCGGTTCTTTTAAATGACAACAATTATCACACATGGAGCAAATTGATGCGTCGTGCTCTTTCATCCAAGAACAAAATTCTGTTTATCAATGGTACCTTGCCTCAGCCCTTACCCACGAATCCGAATTTTGAGGTTTGGGAAAGATGCAACAACATGGTCATCTCTTGGATAACAAAAACCCTATCTCCCCATATATCGCAAAGTACCATCTGCATTGATTCAACATCAGAGTTATGGGCTGATCTCCGTGATCATTTCACTCAAGGAAATCATTTTCGATATTCCGATCTCCTCCGTGATCTCCATTCAATCAAGCAAGGTGAACGTTCTTTGTCTAGCTATTTCACCGATTTGAAGATTCTTTGAGATGAATTGGAGGATCTTCGCCCAACACCATCATGTGCATGCCCTATTCCTTGTTCTTGCAAGCTTAGCACAACAGTTCGTGATTTCAAGCATCAAGAATATATCTCTTGTTTTCTAAAAGGTTTGAATGAAAATTACAATAACGTTCGCACACATATTTTATTTATGGATCCTTTACCTTCAATTAGCAAAGTGTATTCTCTTGTTGTGCAACAAGATCTTGTCCCCAATTCAACCCACAATCCACCTGATACTGTTGTTGCTTTTAATATCAATGCTCCCAACAATTCCAATCAAGGTCGTGGGCAATCCTATCATGGTCGTGGTTGTGGTCGTGGCCAGCCTCGTCCTTCCATGTTTTGTACTCATTGCCATAAAAATAATCACACTGTAGACACATGTTATTTCAAACATGGCTTTCCATCGGGTTATCGTAAAAACCAATTTGCAAATTTGTCTTCAACAAATGATTCCAAGAATTCTTCTCTCTCCCAGCCTCCACAACAGCCCGATTCCAACAATCATCTTAGCAAAGAAGATTATCAGATTTTGATTAATCTACTACATCATTCTAAATCGGATGCTGCAACCAAGAATTCTATTCCAGATCAATCCAATGACATAGTATCAAGTATTTCCAATACAGGGTTCGTTTCTAATCCTCTTTCTCTATGGATTATGGATTCAGGGGCCTCCGATCATGTTTGTCCCTTTATTAAATGTTTTTCTTCAATTAAACAAATTGAACCCGTTTCTATTATATTTCCAAATGGTTCGTCTATTCTTGCACATTTTTCAGGACATGTTTACTTTACCTCTAATTTTTACTTGCAAAATGTGTTGTTTATTCCTCAGTTCAATTTCAGTTTAATATCTATTTCAAAACTCACGAATGATTTGAATTGCAAACTCTTATTTTCTAAGAACTTTTGTACAATTCAGGATTTGCATACCCAGAAGACGATTGGGCATGTGGAGCATCGTAATAGTCTTTATATTCTTGATCATATTCATGCATCTGCTATAGTTTTGTCTACTGAATCTGATCCTGTTTCTAATGACCATTGTACTGCCTTTGTTAATGCTACCTTACCACATAAATTTGATGTTTGGCATTTTAGATTAGGCCATCCATCAATAACTGTGTTACAACAAATGTGTAAACAATTTCCTTACATTTCAGTTAATAAAAATCTGATTTGTGACTCTTGTCATTTGAGAAAAATGTCTAAATTCCCCTTTCCCCTTAGTGAAAGTGTTTCTTAACATATTTTTGATCTTATACATGTTGATATTTGGAGTCCTATTAGTGTCCCTTCTTACGATGGTCATCAATATTTTCTAACTATTGTTGACGATTATTCACGATTTACTTGGTTATTTTTAATGCATGCTAAATCTGAAACTCGTATGCTCCTTCAAAACTTTGTTTCCTTTGTTTCAACACAATTCAATACAAAAGTCCAGAAAATCCGCAGTGATAATGGGATTGAATTCAATATGCCTCCATTTTATTCTAGTTTGGGCATATTGCATCAAACCTCTTGTGTTGAGACACCCCAACAAAACTCAATTGTTGAAAGGAAACATCGTCATCTTCTTAATGTGACTAGATCACTTCTTTTCCACTCTAAACTACCCAAGAATTTTTGGTCTTTTGCTATTAATCATGTTGTTTTTCTTATTAATAGGTTAACTACCCCTGTTTTACATAATAAGACCCCTTTTAAAATGTTATATAAACAATCTCCTACCTTTATGTATTGAGATCGTTGGATATGTTAAATATTGAAGTAATATATTTGATAATTGAAATTAAGATATACAATTGAGTTACAAAATATATTACTTTATTGTTGAAACTAAAAATGATTAAAGTAAAATACTTGGAAATACATTCATCTTGTATTTTACTTTATTACTTTTTTGTTGTCTCATTCGATCATTTTAATCATACATCTTTATGGTAATTGTGAAATTTTTTATTTTAAATCGGATATATTAGAATTTTAATTTACAAA
>NC_021163.2:2255242-2256336 GCF_000331145.2 Cicer arietinum
CTCGATCATTTTAATTTGAAAACTAATTACAAAATATTAATTGTCACACAATTATACAACAAATATAAAAAATTGCAAAATAAATTACTTTAATTTCATGTCAATTACCACGGTAAAACAACAAATCAAATTTAATTAATTTCAATAAAAAAAACTTACCAAAATTCAAAGAGTCATGACTTTGTCCATCATTTTTAAATATTTATATACTATATATTTACCAATATTCAAAGTAGAAAATCAAATACAAATATTTTTTGTTCTCTCATTCGATCATTTTAATCATCAATCTTTTGTGATAATTGTGAAATTTTTTATTTTAAAATTGGAGAAATTAAAATTTTAATTTACAAAAATTCAAACTATTATTAATATTAAATAGAGTAATCATAATGATTAATATTTTGGTTTCAAAACCAAAATTCAAAATTTATAACAATTCGGTTACAAAATATTAATTGCCAAACAATTTTAAGTATACATTAAATACAAATAATTGCAAATGAATTACTTTAATTTCATGTCAATTAACACTATAAAATAACAAATTAAATTTATTTAATTTCAATAAAATTAAATTGATCAAGATTCAAAAAGACATAATTTTGTCAATAATTTATAAATATTTATATATACTATATATATTTACCAATATTCAAAGTAGAAAATTAAATACAAATATTGTTTGTTCTCTCACTCGATCATTTTACTTATCGATCTTTGTGGTAATTGTGAATTTTTTTACTTTAAATCGGATATATTAGAATTTTAATAGTTTACAAACATTCAAACTGTTATTAATATTAATTGAGTAATCATAATCATTAACATTTTGATTTCTCATCCGAAATCTAAAATTTATAACAATTCAGTTACAAACTATTAAATTGTTAAACAATTACAAGTATACATCAAATACAAATAATTGTAAATGAATTACTTTAATTTCATATCAATTAAAACTATAAAACAACAAATTAAATATAATTAGTTTCAGTAAAATAAAACTAACCAAAATTCAAAGAGAAATGACTTTGTCCATCATTTCTAAATATTTATATATTACATATATTTACCAATATTCAAAGTAAAAA
>NC_021163.2:2258345-2267556 GCF_000331145.2 Cicer arietinum
TTTTTCTAAAATATAAAAAATCAAGAAATAACTCTTTCTTTTGTCTATCGATAAATAACTTTTCAATTTATAAAAATGATTGTTATTATTTTATTATTTTAGGAAGCAATATATAAAATAAAATGTGAATGTTCCATAAAAACTTCTTATAATGATTTATCATTGTGATTT
Source organism: Cicer arietinum (assembly GCF_000331145.2). Lineage (NCBI taxonomy): Eukaryota > Viridiplantae > Streptophyta > Magnoliopsida > Fabales > Fabaceae > Cicer > Cicer arietinum. The sequence goes on from NC_021163.2 coordinate 2,258,517, forward strand.
TTTAACTAAATAAAATTACTGAATTTCGAACTTAATAAATTAATAAAGCAATTCAATTAGAAACTTTAAAGAAGATTAGAGAACTAGACTCATATATGGTATGGTGAACCTTTACTAAGGGAAGAACAACCACATTAGTTTCTCTCTTAGTAAATTTTACCAAAATTGTTATCAGTGAGGTCTATTGAATCATATTGTGAATCTTCACACATAATTAATAAATTTAGTAGACCCTTTTAGCTTCATATATATATATATATATATATAGACAGTGTTCCGATAAATTAATATAATATATAACTTATTATAGATTAATATTTAAAAATTACTACAATAATTGGTGACACTTCTTATAAGTAAAAATTTACCGTCCATGAATTAATTAACTTGAGTTTGATAAGTTCAATTTTAAAATATCCATATTTATTATCTTTTATTTTTATCAAGCGAATATTAATAAAATCACTTTCTCATGTATGAGAATATTGAAAAATACAATTGAAAAATACAATGAAGTTTTACTTCTGTGAGGACAATAAGCATTGAAATTTGAATTTTGTTATATTAAATGTTTACCAAACACAACTAATTATACTCAAATCACTTATATTTGTTCCACCAAACAAGCATTAATGAAATATAGGAGGACACTGAGAATAGAATTTCATGAGTTGATAATAAACACTCTAGAATTCATATATCAACATAGTTAAAAGCAAAACACCTATGAAAATGATAAGAATTATAGTTAAATATAAATCTAATCCTATTTAAAACTACAAGCTTCAATCTTCATTCAAATTTGGAGGACATAATTTCTTATCTTTAATCTCAATCTTCAAGCTAATGTATCACCATATAATATAATTTCACATTAGTTTATCATGTGAAATTTCCATATCTCTCTTTATAAAATGTTCACAAGCCATTTTAAAGAGATACACACAAAAAAGTCCACATGATTAATTAAAGTGAAATAAAGTAATAATCAAAAGAGGACTATAATTCCTACCTTTGATTAGAAATGTAGGCTCTCAAAGATGGAGATTGAGTGAGAACATCAGGTGCAATAGTTGTGTTTTGAGCTCCACTCTTTTGTTGCATTCTTCTCCTAGCAAGATACCCTCTAACCCAAGGAGTAACATCTTCATTGATTTTAATCATGATGAAGAAAATAATGCGGTAGATGATAATCATGCTTAAGATCACAATTAAATCTATCCATTTTGATCTTTTGACGTCGATTTGGAATACATACTCCAAGATGTATTCGCCTGGTATCTTTGGAAGATCAGGTGTCTGGTTGTCGAATATCAAACCCTTAAGATCGTTTTGGTATTGACCCTGAAAAATGAAGTTCGTGTAATCATCAAATTAGCTTTGTTTACTTGTGGGGAGTTACGAGTTTGAAAAAAAAAACACAATTCATGTAAAAAATTTCTTGAAAATCATTTGAAATTTCAATGACAATAAACATCATCTACTGGAAGTAGAATGTCAAAAATTCATAGTCCTCTTTGTCCTCAAGGTTGAAAGTGATTTAATCGTTGGTGATGATTCGACAAAAACCGAATAGGCATATACCTCAAAACTCAACTCATATTCATTTTCTCTTGTTTTGTCGAACCAGCATAGAAAATATCAACATCTCAATCATAAAAACGATAAGGATCATAAACTTCTACTTACAAGAGACGTATTTAATCATCATTAGAATTTTAAGTGCTTTTTATATACTGATCTACTGTAGACCATAATATATACGTAGACTAGCAAGCAAATAATAGCACAAGTCTTTCAAACATTTGATTTGTGTAAACTTGCATACCTGTAATGCCCAATAGTGGAAACTAATGTATGACATTGGATATCACCAAACAGGCTTTGGGATATCATGTGGGAGCCTAAAGTAGCCAGAGACCAACATGAATATACCCTGAAATTTGGAAAATAATACATAAAAATTAATTAAAAAGGTATCATAAAAAGTAAAAAATTTTAACAAATTTATTAACATTGTCTATTTTGCTTGAAAACATACTTTCTTTTTGTCACTCAAACTATGAGAGGGTGTTTCACTTTCCTTTTTATTATCAATTAAGGATCACACAAAATAATATTTTGCTCAAATTTTGTTACGATATAATTCTATAGTGGATCTGTAATTTCTTTTTTTGTAATATTTTATACTAAGTAGTATATCGCTGAATAAAAACAATTTGTTCAAATTTCATTATTGCCGCTATATGACAAATTAAATTAAATGCTTACTTGAATCCCAGCTCCAATGATAATTCCCATGAGGAAGTTAGGAACAATACTAGCAATTGCCATCATTAAGCTTTCAACAACTGTGACACTTGCATAGAGACACAACACAAAGAAAATGTAATGGGAAAAGCCAGGATGTAGTTGAACCATGAAGTAACAAATTGTTCCAGAGAGAAAAGTGATTAATATTAAGAATGGTGTTGCAGATAATGTGTTGCTTATAACAAATGCAGTCACACCATAGTGTCCATTTAGCCTCTCCCTTTGAAAAACCTGTAATTGAATTACATAAAAATCAAATCATGATATTATATTAAAGTTATGTTTGGATTGACTTTTTGAAGTTATATACTTGTTGGTATAAATAAACACTTGTAAAACTGTCTAGGAGAGTCTATCTAAATAATGTATCACATATTTTATTTTCATAAATTTATCATAATAGTTTTGAAATACAACTTTTAGCTTTTATAAAAATAATTTAACTATATTTAATTTTTTATTATAAAACTATAACTCCTTAATTAAGTTTTTTTTTATTATAACTGCTTTATTTAATTTTTTATTATAGAAGTAAACGTTTGCACTATAACTTTTTAATTATATTTTAGCTTAATTGTAATTTTAGTCATTCTATTTTTACTGATTCACAAAATTGGTCCCCTATTTTAAAAGTCGTCCCCTATTTTAAAAGTCGACAGTTTTGGTCTCTCCTTCTGATTTTTTAACTAAAAAATGACGACGTGAGATGTTTTAAATAACATGACATATGATACGATAATGTAAAATAATATACACCCACGAAATTGGAATTAAATGCAATAAAAACTTAACTTTCAACTTTAGAAATTTTTCATATTTTTAATTTAATTAATGACATATGAATAATTAATGCATCTAGATAGTTTTATATCATAAAATTGTATGTCACATCATTAAAAATATGTCAATTCCGCATTTTTTTAGTTCAAAAATATGAGCGAGAGACCAAAATTGTCGACTTTAAAAATAGGGGGACTAAACTTGCAATTAAGACTTCAGTTTTTTATTTAAATAAAGTTTAAGGGTTTGTTTGGATCGAATTACTTAAACTTATCCACAAATAGAAATACTTGTAAGTCAGTTTTTGAGATTTTATGCAAACAACTTATAATGTGTCCATAAATTGCTTTCAGTTTATATTTATAAGCCTTTAAGTACTTATGCTATAACCACTTATGAAGTAGTTTTCCAAACATGACCTAAGTTTAATGCTAACAATAATAAAGGAAAAGGCTGAATATCATCTCCTGAATCAAACTCGAAACCTTACAATTACCTATAAGTTTTTTTACCATTTTTTCTACGGAAAAAAAAAAGTAACTAACATCTTATGTTTTTTTCTATGTTTATCATTAGATACATAGTTGCATGACATACAATCCTGGTCCAGAGTTTCTCAAAAACAGCATTCGAATGAAACCAGATTTAGATGGTCTTGGTGCTCTTGGTGACTTAGGTTGGTACAGCATTCAATCCATCTTATGGGCAGTTAACTATGAGCTTCCAAAATCAGTTCTTGCATTTCCAAAATCAACATTCAATGAAGAAGGTGTAATCATATCATGTGGTTCATCATTACATTGGGAAGATGGAAAATGTGCTACATTTCATTGCTCTTTTTTAACCTATGTTACATTTGATGTCACAATTTTGAGCACGAAAGGTTCGCTTCGTCTTCACGATTTGACACTTCCATTTGAAGAGAGTTTCGGATATGGAACATTTTTAGAGTCATCGGAGATCGATTATGGAAAGATCGAATCGGGGAGGTGGTGTCCGAAGCCGAATGAACATGTTGTTGAGACAGAGTTTTGTCAAGATGTTTGGATGGTTAAGGAGTTTGTTGATTTGGTTGGAAAGGTTAAGAGTTTGAAAATGAAACCTGACAAGAAGTGGGGTGTAAAAAGTAAAAAAGTTCAAATTGTGTTGGATGCTGTTAAGGAGTCTATTCAAAGAGGTTACCAATCTGTTGAAATCATGATGAATTAGATTGAATGAAGTTGAAGATTAATTTAAATTGTGGTTGGGTTTGTGAATTTGTGACTTTGCAATTACATTAGGATTTTTGGATTGGATTGTGAAAAATGAGGAACAAATGAATTTTATAAAGTTGCAATTATAGTTGTTGTGTATTTGTGATGTGAATAACACTAAAAGTGTGTTTTAATGAAGTAATTAAATTTTTTAAAGAATTTAAAATTTTAAGTAATTTAAATGTTTTAATTCTTTTTATTTAAATAGAGTTATTGTTTATTTAATGTTGAGTCATTTTTATAAATTAAAAACTCTAAATTTGATAAAAGTTGAAGAACTAAATTGTATAAGTTTAAAAACTACAGGGGCAAATTTGATTTATTTTAAATTTATAGGGACTATAGTACAAATATTGAAATATGTAAGGACCGATTTGTAAAATTTAGAAAAAAATATATTGACCATTTTAAGATTTATATGTTAAAATAAAAAATTCCACCTTTTAAATTTTAGGTGGTATTTAATTTTTTTTGAATTTGACTATCATGATTCTAACAATATTGGCACCTCTTTGTAAGGACCGATTTGTAAAAAGATCACATTAAAAATATACCATTCTAACTATATTGGCACCTCTTACCTACCACCCATTATTTGTAATATCATAATAAATATTATTAATGGTAACATAAAGAAAAATAAGTAACTTAGAAGGACTAGATCAAAATTCAATTAAACAATTGAAAGCAAAATGAGCAGTTGTCCCATTAAAATCTTTACCATGAAAAATGAATAGAAAAGTGATAGTCAAAGGAAAAAGAGTGTACTGAAAAAAAAAAAAGCAAAACTCATTTAACTTAATCTAAAACTAGAAAGACCAACCTATTTTCAAAAAAAATTATCTTTGATATAAATAGGTATAATATTCAAGCAAATAAAATCATCTAAATGAAAATCATTATTTGATAATTTAGATGCGCAAGTGTTACTCTCTCTAAAGACATAAGAATAACGAAAGCGAAAATCTCTAATATGAGAAGGACTGATAGCACACACATTTTTAATATTCCTAGGGCTTAAACTGTTATCATTAAAAGCCCTGACTGTGAGAAGAGAATCACACTCTAAAAAAATATTAGTACAACCCTTGTCATTTACACAATGTATACTTCATTTTAAGATGCAACCAATCAAACTTATAATTTTTCTCGATGTTTATCCTTTTATTTTTCTACTTTATGTTTTCGTGAATTTAATAGTTCACAAAAAAAATCTCCCAAATTAGTATTGGACATTCTTTGGAGTAGTTAAAGAACACACAATGAAAGGAAGAGATTCATGTTTGTTTCAAAACAAAGGAGTCAAGGAAAGAGGAATAATTTTCATTAATTTTGTGTTTGATTTGAGGGGAACAGAGCTATTTTAAATAGTTATTATATTGTTCTAGCTCCCCCCTTTCTCACCAAATGTTTCCAAAATGTTGGAGAGTAAAATGGTCTCTAGGAGGAATTTTGACTCTCTCCCCTCTTAAAAATTGCACAAAACACAAAATCTTAAAAATATTACCTTCACTCTATTTAGCTCTAAGTAAACCAGAGTCGTCTATGATAATTTGATGTCTTGTGTGAAGTTTGAATTTAATGTTCTATTTTTGGTATACAGATTCTTTCTTTATTTTATAATTAAGTTATATAATGATAATGAATTTAATTATGTTTTTTGTTATATATTTATCAATTGATTTTAGATCTTATGTATAAGATAATGATAATTAATTTCATTATGTTTGATGTGATCAACATGCTTTTGTATGACAATTTTCCATTCAACAATCATCTCTAACAAAAGAGAAAAAAATTTAGATTAGAGTATGAATTACCAATTGCGGGTAAAGGAGATTCCTAAGGAAAATAATTTGAATTTTTTTGTTTTTCTCACAAACTTTAGGGAATCAAGGACTAACAAGGAGAATTGAGAAAGACAATTTTTTTTTTTAATTTTTTTTATAAGGCTCTAATTTTAGTATAAGGATAAAAAGAAGCTCATTACTTTTTGTACATATTCAACAATTAGGATATAATAATTTTTAAATTTAGAATTTTGGACCTAGAACTTAAGAAGATAAAATATTAAACCATCAAAATTTGACAATTTTTCCTACATAATTTTTTATACTACTTTTTTTACCATTTTATTTTGTTATACTGTAAAAAAAATCAGTGCCCCTGAAACATTAGGGCCCTGTGTGGTCGCACACCCTGAACATGTTCAGGGTCGACTCTTAACCAAACATATCTTAGGGTCTGTTTGGTTCAACTGAGGGAAGGGGAGGAGAGACGAGAAATTTTTAATGGTTTTGTATTTTGTCCAAGTGACGAAACATGATTTTAAAACATTATTTTTAATGGTTTTTATGTTAAATTAACTCTCTCCCCTCCATATACCTCCAAAATAAAAAGAGAACAAAAGTCATGTAAGAAGAGATTTTATTCTCCTTCCTTCCTAAAAATTAAACCTAACACATAAAAACACTTATGAGATTATTTTAAAAAACTTTTTCCACCACTTATTCATGGTTGGGTCTTATGATTTGACGGAGAACTTAATTAAGACCTATATACACACTGCCCAATTATTTCAAATAACACTTGAATCTAATATTTTACCATGACTACTAGCATGGTTAGTTGTTGCTTATTCCCAAAATTATGTCATTGCTTCTTTTTCCTGAAAAGAAGTTCATGATCAACAATCTTTCTTCCTCCAGACGACATTGCTCTTTCAGATTTTTGCTAACTGCGAAAAATTCCCCACCATAGTCACATCGTAATTCTTTTTGGTACGTGATATATGTTTGAGTTCAGATACACAATACGCAACCTTAACAATATTGAATACATGGGGAGTATACATAGTTGTTAAATTATCTCATTTCATAGTATGTTATAATATACAAATCAGTACGTAATTATTAAAAAAATTAACTTAGTAACAAAACCAACACAATAAATGATAAAAATATTATTATCATCAATAAAAATTAAAATAGTAATTTAACAGCTTTAATAAAAATTAACAGATAATTTTTATTTATATATAATACATGAATTGTTTAAGTAATAAAAAAATAAAAATACTAACTTGTCCTACCTGACAAAAAAAAAGTCTTTAACTCTTCAAAATAAAAATTACTAACTAGTTTTCACTTAGGTTGCATGAAAAATATTGGAAGATAATTTCCATATAAATAAGTGTAGTACAACTAACTTGTTAAAGTAAAAGTGTTAAGCAATAGTTTAATCTTTCTTTCACCTTAGTCTTTGCTTTGCATTATTGGTTTGCTATATCATGTGCATTTATTGCGAATTAATTCGCAAAAGTACTGGCCATCCTTCCTTAAATGAGCTATTAATCATTGTATTGAAAATAACTTATAACTTATTAATAAATTATTTTTAGTTAATTTTTATAATCTCTTTAAAATAGTTTATAAAAATAATTAATAGTTTGTGTCTAAACGGTCTTATTTTATTTAATTTTTTTATAAATATACTTTAAATATAAATAATAATAATAATAATAATAATATATAATAAATATTATATTATAATCGTTTAATTAAGTTTATTAAATTGTTTATGTATAAGAGAACTATGTTTATATATATATATATATGCTCGACAAATTAACATGCTATGACTATTTCGTGATTAGATATATGTCGGTGTACTCATTGTCTAAATATTGGTCTCTATTATGTGGATATGTAATGAATCCTACTTTCGGTGATTTTGTTTGGTTCAAAATGTGTCGTAAATGGAGGAAAGAAATGAGATTAGCGATGCACTATGAACTCTATTTTCATGGATGTGGGCAGTGAGTAATATTGGTGGGCCAAGTCTCGCCAACATCTTCCAAGGTAAGAGAAATTCGTTTTTTTTTTATTTTTTTATTTTAATTTTAATGTGTTTTGGTTTTATAATTCAGAAAATTGAATTTATTTAAAAGTCTATATTGAAATGATTTATGATTAGATATATTTATGAGAAAATAATTTGAAATATAAATTTAAATATAAAATTTATGTTTGGAGGGTAAAGTTAGAAATACTAGCTTTATGTAATTATATTTTAAGTCAATTTTAAGTCTTTCAAACCACTTTTATCTTTAAAAAGTGAATCCAAACATATCATAAGATTGTACTTATATACAACTTTGAAGAAACTAATCTTTCACTCATATATATCTATTATATATATTTAAAACAGACTCCGAATGCCACCTCACCGTCGAATGCCGCTTCATTCTATTTCATCCACTATACAAATATTTCCCACATCACCCAAAAAGCTGATGTGGATCTCTCCTCTTTTCTCCCCTCTCAAGCTCTCAATGCCTAATCTCCTTCAATCTTCCTCTCAATAATAATATTATTTTATAATAAATTTATAAATTATAAAATTATTTTACAATTATTTATAACAAAATTATAATTTATAAATTACTTTACAATTTGATAATAATTTATAATCTATATTATTATCAAATTATTTTATAAGTTATTTTATAATAAATTTATAAATTATAAAATTATTTTACAATTATTTATAATAAATTTATAATTTATATATTATTTTACAATTTGATAATAATTTATAATTTATATTATTATCAAATTATTTTATAAGTTATTTTATAATAAATTTATAAATTATTTTATAATATTATTAGTCATTTACCAATGGTAATAATT
>NC_021163.2:2270609-2333543 GCF_000331145.2 Cicer arietinum
ATCATATATATATATATTAAAATAGACTCCTACATCTTCATCAAATATTGTGCCACCTAAAAGCTCATGTGGCACATCTAAAAGTTCTGTCATGAGAAAACATTCTGCATATGTAAGTTTTCACAACTCCACTTTATCAACTCAAAAGAAAATCTCTTTGGCACCCAATTATTTTCACAGAAGTAGATATAGTTGGAAAATTCTTTTTTTTTTACACAACTTTTGAATGAGTTGTATTTTGTAACATATTATACCTATTTGCTCATTTTTCTCAAAATCTTGATTGTTCTTAGTTAGAGTATTGTTTTTGCAGACATATTTTAACTCATTTATGACATGAAAGTGTATTGGCTCCTCAAAAGACAAAGAAGATTGTCCACATTCAGCTTTATATGAGTGTTAGTATTGTGTATTCGAGAGAAAACTATGTACCATTTATATTAAAAAAGTATTTGTGGTTTTTTTACGGAGATGTTTTATATTGTCAATTTTTTTTAAAATACTACCAATTTTAAGTTTCTACATATGTTTTACCTTTACTCAACCGTACATACGAGTTATTTGTGAAAATTCTCAAATCATGTTGCATAGAAGTCTCATACTTAAAATATTGTAATTTAGATTTTTTACTTCTTTGATATGATTGTAATGAAATGAATATTAAATGACAAACTCATTTTTATAATTTTCTAACAATATTTTGACAATAAATTTAGCTTTGACAACAAAAAAAGAGCATGATTAATTTGATTTTGTGGTAGATAATTACATATATTAATATTTATTAAAATACTTTTAAGACTTTTAACACTAAATATAATTTATGAATTTTATTTGTAGGATGATCTTCACTATGCAAAACATTTTACATATTTTTAAATGTGTATTTGCCAACTCATATATAATAATTACTCAAATAAATTCACTTGAAAAAAATACTCTACAAACTAAATAAATAGATTATATTATTTTTTAAAATATTAAAATCTTATTTACAACTGATAATATGATAAAGTATACATATTCCGCGCAACGCGCGGGTTATATTCTAGTTATCAAAATGAAATTGGTGACTTATATCTAAAAATAATCTAAGATATTAGTTGAAAACAATCATTAGTCGAATTGAGTTTATTCAATATCTAGGCAGTTGAATGAAGCTAGGCATATTAGAGTAGTCAAATATGAACTATATGAATCTTTCTCAAGTTTAAAGAAATCTACAAGAATCATGGGAGTGTCAGAATCAGTCAAAGGTATGTTAAACTTGACCATTCAACTATCAGACTCATGATCCATATTTTTAGCTTCCATGATTTGCAGCGACTATTTTTCTGGAGGATGATTAGAAGTGGTTAAACATGTGTGGATAAGAGTAACGTAAATGTCGTGAGATAGGGGAAACTAAGCCCAACGTAGGGGGCTATGTACTCCCAATAGCGAGCGAACACGCATACCATTCGTGGGAATAGTTGAATAAGACAATTAAGGGTTAGATTTTGTTGGCTACAATATTGTTTTAGCCAATAGGATTAGCTTTGCCTATAAATTGAAGGTACTCAAAACTACAAGAAATGGGAGGGGGTTTGTATTTTGTTGATCATTTTACACTTTTACACTCGTTAAAAAATAATTTAAGGGTAAGATATAAAGAACTTACAACACAAAATACTAAGATAAGGGAAGAAAAGAACACACATATATTTTTATATTAGTTCACAACAATTATTGTTATATCTAGTCATCCCCTTATAGAGAGATTTTGCCTTCTTCACTCGAAAGACTTAATCGACTATAATCAAATTGGCTAAGCAATGAGTATATTAACCACCCCTTCAAGTGTTTTGTATTGTTTGTTAAAGCCTCATCAGACTCTTTATATTATGTATGATATCTCAACAAGCAACTATAAGTACCATATCTTAAAGAATATTGAATTCACTCTCATCTTGAGTTGAGTATCCATTCCTCAAACTCTTTATGCTAAGTATTATTTAGAGGCTCTTAAGACCCACCAGAAGTACAATCATTAGATTCCTCAAGAATATTGACTATAGTTGTCTCTTAAGTTGAGTTTGTTTAATGTCTCTCAAGGACTTTCTTTTAACAAACAAAGGTTGTTGTCACTATTGGGCCAAATTGCAAAAGATTGAGTTTGTGTCAAATATAAACACAAGTAATCCTATGACTCTAACTCTTAAAGAGAAGATATTACTGTATTAATCCAAGTAAAAAGTAACACAATAAAGAGTTCATTTTGATTGTAGTTGGTTGATTTACAACACCTTCTAATAACTCTAAATAAAGAGGATAATACAATTTCATCTCACTTGTTTAAGGCTTTTACAAATGTACTCTTTTATTTAGCATTTCTTTTTCTTTTCCCTAATACCATGAATGTTCAACTGAACAATCTCATGGAAACACTTGTCATATAATCTTCAATCTTCATATACATTGTCATAGGCATGATTATAATGATCATTGTCACATTCTTTAGTTCAAATGATGTTTCTTATATAATCTTAAAGATGTACTAGAAAAAAGAGTCATACAGATATTAGTTTATTGAGAAAAGAGTCATTGGACTGAGAAAAAAGTTGTTGCAATCATACAGATATTAGTTCATGATTTGATATGTGATCATATACTTTATAGGTTATATCTTGTACTTTGAGATATCTAGAGGATCAAACATCTTTGCTTTGGTGGATCAATTGTTTTGCTCCACATACTTGAACAAGCACAGGCAATGTACTACTAGAGAAAATATCATTTAGGAGGAAATCGAATCTTGTAGTAGATGACCTTGTACTAGATGATTAGAGTGTTGATACAAAGTTTATATGCATTTTTAACTTATATTGTGTTTCATTTGTTCGGTTGGCATATAAGCTAAGTATTTTTAATTTATGTGAATTTTGGTGACACTAAGACTATTTTATTCATCGTAGAGGACTTTAATAATGAAAAAGTGATAGAAATGAGTATCTCACCTCTAATTTTAATTTTTTTTTACTTCACACGCACACAATTATTATTAATAACAGTGACACTAAAACTATTTTACGGTTATCTCGTACACGATTTTATGTATACCATAATTTTTTTTAAAAAAAACTTAAAAAAAAAAACTATCAATTTCAGTCTGTCAATTTTTTTGTTAAATTTATCCTTAATGCCAAATTTATTTTATAAATTTAATTAAATTAAAATGTAAAAATACACACATTGATATTGAAATTAAAAGTTAATATGTATTAGTTTTCGTGGTACCTTTAACGTGAAGGCATGTTGACTTTGAAACTACAATTTGTTGCTTGTGTATTTTCATGGTGAAATACTCCAATAAAAAAGACAAATTGATGCATGTATATACAAAGGACATTTTACTATATATAAATAAAGACGAGAAACAATTATTAACATTGACAATTTATAAAATTAAAAAAATAAACGAGGGAATTAAGTATTCAAGTTATAATGAAGTTTATAAAATAAAACCCAAATTTAAATTTACGTATAATTATTGGTTGTGTCTAAACTTTATAGATGAGTGTTCGCTCAAATTTCACTATCCATAGAATTCCCTAACATGCTAATATATTTTAAGCAATAAGTTAAGATTTCCTCATCAATATCCCTTCATTTTAGGATCCTAATGACTTTGTGTCATAACTATCAAATCATAGGCTCTAATACTTTCATATACATAGGGAATTAGAAATGAAAACTTAACTTCAAGTCAAGCCATACACATGCATATTGATATGGAGATGGTAAAAGTCACAATCAACCCATACAAAGGCAAATGAAAGATTAATCCTATAAGTCTATAACATATATCTCCCATACCCTTCATTGTATGGATGGCACAAAAAGAGGAAAAGGTAGGGCCAATACTTCTTGAATTGGTCCCCTATTTGCTATCCCAATCAAGTAAGCTTGTGGACAAATTTTGAAATTTAGTGACTTTATGGCTTTTGGTTGGCATGTAAGGCCACATGCTACTTTTGGAAATTTTGTGAAGGGACCATATAATATAAAGTGTATGCAATCAAATTAAAGGGTTTAGTACTTTATAAGTAACACCTTATATAAATCTTGGTGAATTATTTCTATCATATGAAGCATAAGGTTATGCAAGCAAAGATACCACACTTCCTAAGAGGTACTTACGTGAAGATGTAGATAGAGTGATGCAGCCAAGGATGACTTGCCGGCGGTATTAGCTCATGTTCATGTGTTTTGCGTCCACTCGTTGTGTTGGCAAGTTATTCTTGGCTATGTTAATCTCTCTTCTTTTCAAGTAAGTATTTCACTTAGGGTCAATTATTGAAATTTTATGAAGTTCAAATTCTTTTGTTAGAGGTAAGATAGTCGTTAAATATGATTCATTGTATACTGATATATGAGATTGTTTGAGTGAAGTATTTAGACACAAGTTATAATTTGTAACTCAAAACTCAAATTATATTAGAAATGTGTAATTCAATCGTTTTATAGTCAGAAATATAGACATAATTGATTGAATTCCGTAAAAAAAAAACTTCCGTATTCTTTATTTTTGTTTTATTTATTTATTTATTTATTTTCTTTTAATTAAATTTTTTATTTTAACAATTCTAATTCTCTACAAGATACTTTTTACTATATTTGTGGAAAATGACAACATTTTTGGGTTAATATATTATAGTTTTAATATGTTAAATGTCCCTTTTAAGTCAAGTTCATCTTAAAGTTGAACTTTCGCCAGCAAGGTTTATATATATAATTTGATTTGACAATGTAGTGTGAATAATATTTATATTAGCTTGCAAATCATGATTAGTTACCGACATAGAGCCAAGCCAAATATCAACAAAGTTAGAAGCAAAATATTTGAAATTTGATTATGGTCCACAAAAAAAATTATTTTAAATTGCGATTACATTAAAAATAATGACGTTGACATCTTTATTTATTATGACGATAAGCATGAGTCACATCAAAAATCTTGATATTTAAAGATCTATAGTCAAATTCAGTTGGTACTAAAAATAGGATCCACGTCCCAAATTGTGATTATAGATTTTTTTTTATTCTTTATTTTAATAAATTAGCCATATTACATCATCATCAAGTGTTATTCATGCCATTATCTTTGTCCAAACGAAACATAGAGCTCAAGAAAACTACATTTTGATGCAAACTAATGTGAAACAAAAAGTGAACAGAATAGTAGTATAATCTTGGTGAACAATACGGGAAGGCGCTTCGTTTTACAGCGCTTGTTAGAAAAACGTTGTAAAAACCTTATAACATTGTGCGCAAATGCTATATGACTCTACAACAGCGCTTGTCAAAAAAGTGTTGTGATAGACTACGTTATTTTTAAAATATATTTACAACAACGTTTGTATTTAGTAAATATTGTAAAAGGAGCGCTATTAAATAATATTTTTGGCGTAGCATTGACAATTAATTATGTTAAAAGAAAAATTATTAATTGGCAGGGAAAGTTCCACCATGGGGGCATTGGGGCAGCTGCCCCACTAACTTATACATTATGTTTTAACCTATTGAATAATTTTAATTTTACTCCTATTAAAAATTAAGCATTGACCTTACAAAAATTTATTAAATAATTTAATTGTGAATAGTCAAATATACAATGTTATATAAGAGAGAAATTGATGAATATTTGTTTGGTCATGAAAAAAAAAATTGATAGCGTTCAAAATAAAGAAAACCATACAATAATTTTAAAATGTGATAAAATGTAATATATGTTAAGATATTGATAATTTTTATATAAATATTTGTGGTATATATAAATATTCTGAATCTATTTCTGAATCTGTCAGCTAAATAATTGGACATACAATTACACATAATAATGTAAAAGCATGCATCTTTTTTTACTTGTTGGAAAGCGATATATATCTAATAAACTGTCCATAAACATGTGCAAATAATATGGGGTGCCGTCCAAGGTGGGCCATACAATCATAGAAGATATCTCTGCTTGTTGTGAGCAGTTTGAGCCTCTAAAAAATATTTGGCTAATGTAAAATCTATAGTCATATCACAAAAGTATTAAAAATTTAATTTTTTCTTAAATAGTTAGATTTTGCTCAAAAACTTCTATAATAATGGGATAATTTATACGGTATATTTGATAATTTATCGATATATTTAACCTTTAAATTAATAATTAAATATTTTTTTTTTGAAAAAATTATTTTCTATCATTTGAAAAAGTATAATAATTATATATTATTTACTAAAAATGTTTTGCGTTTTTTTAATTTTTATTTTTGAACTTTTATTACTTATAATAGAAAAAGAATATAATACATATTAACAATGAAAGAATTATAAAATGATTTTTTCTAAAATATAAAAAATCAAGAAATAACTCTTTCTTTTGTCTATCGATAAATAACTTTTCAATTTATAAAAATGATTGTTATTATTTTATTATTTTAGGAAGCAATATATAAAATAAAATGTGAATGTTCCATAAAAACTTCTTATAATGATTTATCATTGTGATTTTTTAACTAAATAAAATTACTGAATTTCGAACTTAATAAATTAATAAAGCAATTCAATTAGAAACTTTAAAGAAGATTAGAGAACTAGACTCATATATGGTATGGTGAACCTTTACTAAGGGAAGAACAACCACATTAGTTTCTCTCTTAGTAAATTTTACCAAAATTGTTATCAGTGAGGTCTATTGAATCATATTGTGAATCTTCACACATAATTAATAAATTTAGTAGACCCTTTTAGCTTCATATATATATATATATATATATAGACAGTGTTCCGATAAATTAATATAATATATAACTTATTATAGATTAATATTTAAAAATTACTACAATAATTGGTGACACTTCTTATAAGTAAAAATTTACCGTCCATGAATTAATTAACTTGAGTTTGATAAGTTCAATTTTAAAATATCCATATTTATTATCTTTTATTTTTATCAAACGAATATTAATAAAATCACTTTCTCATGTATGAGAATATTGAAAAATACAATTGAAAAATCCAATGAAGTTTTACTTCTTTGAGGACAATAAGCATTGAAATTTGAATTTTGTTATATTAAATGTTTACCAAACACAACTAATTATACTCAAATCACTTATATTTGTTCCACCAAACAAGCATTAATGAAATATAGGAGGACACTGAGAATAGAATTTCATGAGTTGATAATAAACACTCTAGAATTCACATATCAACATAGTTAATTAAAAGCAAAACACCTATGAAAATGATAAGAATTATAGTTAAATATAAATCTAATCCTATTTAAAACTACAAGCTTCAATCTTCATTCAAATTTGGAGGACATAATTTCTTATCTTTAATCTCAATCTTCAAGCTAATGTATCACCATATAATATAATTTCACATTAGTTTATCATGTGAAATTTTCATATCTCTCTTTATAAAATGTTCACTAGCCATTTTAAAGAGATACACACAAAAAAGTCCACATGATTAATTAAAGTGAAATAAAGTAATAATCAAAAGAGGACTATAATTCCTACCTTTGATTAGAAATGTAGGCTCTCAAAGATGGAGATTGAGTGAGAACATCAGGTGCAATAGTTGTGTTTTGAGCTCCACTCTTTTGTTGCATTCTTCTCCTAGCAAGATACCCTCTAACCCAAGGAGTAACATCTTCATTGATTTTAATCATGATGAAGAAAATAACGCGGTATATGATAATCATGCTTAAGATCACAATTAAATCTATCCATTTTGATCTTTTGACGTCGATTTGGAATACATACTCCAAGATGTATTCGCCTGGTATCTTTGGAAGATCAGGTGTCTGGTTGTCGAATATCAAACCCTTAAGATCGTTTTGGTATTGACCCTGAAAAATGAAGTTCGTGTAATCGTCAAATTAGCTTTGTTTACTTGTGGGGAATCACGAGTTTGAAAGAAAAAAAAAACACAATTCATGTAAAAAAGTTCTTGAAAATCATTTGAAATTTCAATGACAATAAACATCATCTACCGGAAGTAGAATGTCAAAAATTCATAGTCCTCTTTGTCCTCAAGGTTGAAAGTGATTTAATCGTTGGTGATGATTCGAGAAAAATAAAAACAAAAATCGAATAGGCATATACCTCAAAACTCAACTCATATTCATTTTCCTTTGTTTTGTCGAACCAACATATAAAATATCAACATCTCAATCATAAAGACGATAAGGATCATAAACTTCTACTTACAAAAGACGTATTCAATCATCATTAGAATTTTAAATGATTTTTATATACTGATCCACTGTGGACCGTAATATATACAAAGGCTAGCATGCAAATAGTAGCACAAGCCTTTCAAACATTTGATTTGTGTAAACTTGCATACCTGTAATGCCCAATAGTGGAAACTAATGTATGACATTGGATATCGCCAAAAAGGCTTTGGGATATCATGTGGGAGCCTAAAGTAGCCAGAGACCAACATGAATATACCCTGAAATTTGGAAAATAATATATAAAAATTTATTAAAAAGGTATCATAAAAAGTAAAAAATTTTAACAAATTTATTAACATTGTCTATTTTGCTTGAAAACATACTTTCTTTTTGTCACTCAAACTAACATGATTAATTAAAGTGAAATAAAGTAATAATCAAAAGAGGACTATAATTCCTACCTTTGATTAGAAATGTAGGCTCTCAAAGATGGAGATTGAGTGAGAACATCAGGTGCAATAGTTGTGTTTTGAGCTCCACTCTTTTGTTGCATTCTTCTCCTAGCAAGATACCCTCTAACCCAAGGAGTAACATCTTCATTGATTTTAATCATGATGAAGAAAATAACGCGGTATATGATAATCATGCTTAAGATCACAATTAAATCTATCCATTTTGATCTTTTGACGTCGATTTGGAATACATACTCCAAGATGTATTCACCTGGTATCTTTGGAAGATCAGGTGTCTGGTTGTCGAATATCAAACCCTTAAGATCGTTTTGGTATTGACCCTGAAAAATGAAGTTCGTGTAATCGTCAAATTAGCTTTGTTTACTTGTGGGGAATCACGAGTTTGAAAGAAAAAAAAAAAAACACAATTCATGTAAAAAAATTCTTGAACATCATTTGATATTTCAATGACAATAAACATCATCTACCGAAAGTAGAATGTCAAAAATTCATAGTCCTCTTTGTCCTCAAGGTTGAAAGTGATTTAATCGTTGGTGATGATTCGAGAAAAATAAAAACAAAAATCGAATAGGCATATACCTCAAAACTCAACTCATATTCATTTTCCTTTGTTTTGTCGAACCAACATATAAAATATCAACATCTCAATCATAAAGACGATAAGGATCATAAACTTCTACTTACAAAAGACGTATTCAATCATCATTAGAATTTTAAATGATTTTTATATACTGATCCACTGTGGACGTAATATATACAAAGACTAGCATGCAAATAGTAGCACAAGCCTTTCAAACATTTGATTTGTGTAAACTTGCATACCTGTAATGCCCAATAGTGGAAACTAATGTATGACATTGGATATCGCCAAAAAGGCTTTGGGATATCATGTGGGAGCCTAAAGTAGCCAGAGACCAACATGAATATACCCTGAAATTTGGAAAATAATATATAAAAATTTATTAAAAAGGTATCATAAAAAGTAAAAAATTTTAACAAATTTATTAACATTGTCTATTTTGCTTGAAAACATACTTTCTTTTTGTCACTCAAACTATTAGAGGGTGTTTCACTTTCCTTTTTATTATCAATTAAGCATCACACAAAATAATATTTTGTTCAAATTTCGTTACGATATAATTCTATAATGGATCCGTAATTTCTTTTTTTGTAATATTTTATATCGCTGAATAAAAACAATTTGTTCAAATTTCATTATTGCCGCTATATGACAAAAATTAAATTAAATGCTTACTTGAATCCCAGCTCCAATGATAATTCCCATGAGGAAGTTAGGAACAATACTAGCAATTGCCATCATTAAGCTTTCAACAACTGTGACACTTGCATAGAGACACAACACAAAGAAAATGTAATGGGAAAAGCCAGGATGTAGTTGAACCATGAAGTAACAAATTGTTCCAGAGAGAAAAGTAATTAATATTAAGAATGGTGTTGCAGATAATGTGTTGCTTATAACAAATGCAGTCACACCATAGTGTCCATTTAGCCTCTCCCTTTGAAAAACCTGCAATTGAATTACATAAAAATCAAATTATGACATTATATTAAAAGTTATGTTTGGATTGATTTTTTGAAGTTATATACTTGTTCGTATAAATAAACACTTGTAAAATTGTCCTGGGAGAATTTATGTAAATAACTTATCACATATTCATAATCTATTTTCAATTTATTTTTATAAATTTATGAGGATAGTTTTAAAATACAATTTTTAGCTTTTATAAAAATAATTTGACTATATTTAATTTATTTATTATAAAAGTAAATGTTTGCTCTATAACTGCTTAATTAAGTTTGTTTTTTTTATTGTAAGTGTTTTATTTAATTTTTCAATATAGAAGTAAACGTTTGCACTATAACTGTTTAATTATATTTTAGCTTAATTGCAATTTTAGTCATTCTATTTTTACTGATTCACGAAATTGATCCTCTTATGTTAAAAGTCGTCATTTTTTGTCCATCCTTTTGATTTTTTAATTAAAAAATAACGACGTGAGATATTTTAAATAAATAACATATGATACGATAATGTAAAATAATTTACACCTATGAAATTGGAATTAAATGTAGTAAAAATTTACCTTTCAACTTTAGAAATTTTTCATATTTTTAATTTAATTAATGACATATGAATAATTAATGCATCTAGATAGTTTTATATTATAGAATTGTATGTCACGTCATTAAAAATATGTCAATTCCGTATTTTTTAGTTCAAAAATCTGAAGGAGAGACCAAAATTGTCGACTTTAAAAATAGGGGGACAATTTCTATGAATTGGTAACAATAAATGGACTAAAACTGCAATTAAGACTTAAGTTTTTTATTTAAATAAAGTTTAAGGACTTGTTTGAATTGAATTATTTGAACGTATCCACAAATATAAACTATTGTAAGTCTGTTTTTGATATTCTATGCAAACAACTTATAATGTGTCCCTAAATTATCTTCAACTTATATTTGTAAGCCTTTTAAGATAGCTTATGAATAATTTATACATAAGTACTTATGCTATAAGCACTTATAAAGTAATTTTCCAAACATGACCTAAGTTTAATACTAATAATAATAAAGGAAAAGGCTGCAAAGGCACAAAACTTATACCTTCATATCTTCAACAAAGGAAGGAAATCCACCAATTGACATGAAGGTGACAAAACCAAAGACAAAAGATGCACATGAACCTCTAGCCTGAAAAAATAACAAAAACACAATAAATTAAAAAAGGACTAATTCTAACTATACCAGTATTACATGAAATAAAAAATTAAAAAATGTTCAATATTAAATCTTCTCATATTTCAGAAATAAAAATAAAATAAAATAAAACTAATGTACCAGAATAGAGTTGTAGCCAGTTCCCACATTCAAGTAAATTGTTCCAATGCAAAAAGTGACAACAATGTAGATAACAAGCCTAAGCCAATAGTAACCAAAATCCCTTGACATGTTATTGAATGAACGTTTTGTTAATATGTAACATTGCAACAAGAAACTAGCTTCACTTCCTCCAGCTTCAAGCACTGTCCCCTTCTGCATTATAAGTGAAAATTAACTTCATTGTGAGAAAAACGATGATATTCAATTGCATATAATCTATGCAGCACAACACATATACTTCGGATTGAAGACGTCAAGTCCAATTACTATTTTTAAATATTTAAATTATTATAAGTGTCGATGTCAAGTTCAATGTTTGTGTTTGTGTTTTGAAAAAGTACTTACAACTTTGGATATTTCATCAACTTTTTGTCTTGCAGCATAAGAGTGCTGAGAAGTGCGGTAGAAATCAATTAGAGTTCTTATAGCTTCAGCAGTTGTGATCTTGTCTAGAGGATCATCACTTCCTTCAAACTGATTGAACAAGATTCAATGTCAAAATTAGCAAACACAATGGTATTGATAAATATTATACATCACGACACTTAAGACTAATGGTGTGTCTGGTGTTTGAATTGTGTTAGTAGTGTAAAAAATTATGATTTGTAATTTTTTATAATTGATTAAATAAATAGTAGTGTAAAAAATTATTTAAAAGAAACATTGAATCTTAAACAAAGAAAGATCAATACCCTCAATTTCATGGATCCTTTAAGAGTAGCTTTGACTTTATCAAAATCAGAATTGATGCATCTAAGGAAATGATCAGAGGGGTTCCTCAAAGCAGGGCATGGAAATCCAGCTTGTGCAAAGAACTGCAAATTAACATCAATTAAAAATCATAAAAAATAAAATAAAATAAAAGATGCTTCATTTATTCATAATAATCATAGTATTTAAAAAAAAAAACAATAATAGATAAATTAATTTTTAATGACAGTAATATTAATAGCCATTTTACAATTGTCTTGATTGAAATTTAAACTTTATTTCTCGAAATTAAAAAGTCAAACTTTTATCACTAAAAAGACACCTGAGAGACTTAATAAGAAGTTATTATTACCTCGTATGCTTCTGAAGCTTGACCAAAATAAACAGTTTTGCCACCAGAAAGCAAATACAATTGATCAAATAGTTCAAAGACTTCACTACTAGGTTGATGAATTGAAGCTATAACTGTTCTTCCATCCCTTGCTAATGCACGTAGTGTTTGAGTCACAAAGAAAGCTGAAGCACTGCCACAAAAGCATAGTTTCAACAAATTAATAAAGCAAAAATATATAAGTTCTTCTTAACTAATTTGATCCAAAAGAAAAATGACTACAAAACATCTAAAAGACAGTTTTATAATCTAAATTCATTGCTTTTTTTTTTAAATAAGATTGACTTTTATGCACAAACTTTGTAAAAACAATAAATTGCGCATGCATTCCATTAAGGTCTGTTTGTTATAAATTATAAAAAAAGTGATTTTAATATTTAATAATTTATATATTATTTTTTAGAAATTAAAAAAAAAAAGAAAAAAAGAAGAGGTTGTTTTGTGTTTTTTTATTGCAATGGAAATATTTTCTTTTCTTAATTCAGTTATTAAATATGATTTTTTTTAGAAGCTAATAAAAATAATTTCTCATTTAATTAGGTTTTAGAATTTTTTTCATTTTTCCAAAAAATTGTAACAATCAGATAAAAACTTTCAAAAGTGATTATTTTGTTTAAAAAATATTGTGACAAACGAACTTTAAATTTAATGAACGTTTTGTTAATATGTAACATTGCAACAAGAAACTAGCTTCACTTCCTCCAGCTTCAAGCACTGTCCCCTTCTGCATTATATGTGAAAATTAACTTCATTGTGAGAAAAACGATGATATTCAATTGCATATAATCTATGCAGCGCAACACAGATACTTCAGATTGAAGATGTCAAGTCCAATTACTATTTTTAAATATTTAAATTATTATAAGTGTCGATGTCAAGTTCAATGTTTGTGTTTGTGTTTTGAAAAAGTACTTACAACTTTGGATATTTCATCAACTTTTTGTCTTGCAGCATAAGAGTGCTGAGAAGTGCGGTAGAAATCAATTAGAGTTCTTATAGCTTCAGCAGTTGTGATCTTGTCTAGAGGATCATCACTTCCTTCAAACTGATTGAACAAGATTCAATGTCAAAATTAGCAAACACAATGGTATTGATAAATATTATACATCACGACACTTAAGACTAATGGTGTGTCTGGTGTTTGAATTGTGTTAGTAGTGTAAAAAATTATGATTTGTAATTTTTTATAATTGATTAAATAAATAGTAGTGTAAAAAATTATTTAAAAGAAACATTGAATCTTAAACAAAGAAAGATCAATACCCTCAATTTCATGGATCCTTTAAGAGTAGCTTAGACTTTATCAAAATCAGAATTGATGCATCTAAGGAAATGATCAGAGGCGTTCCTCAAAGCAGGGCATGGAAATCCAGCTTGTGCAAAGAACTGCAAATTAACATCAATTAAAAATCATTAAAAAAAATGCTTCATTTCTTCATAATAATCATAGTATTTAAATAAATAAAAAACAATAATAGATAAATCATTTTTAACGACGGTAATATTAATAGTCAATAATAATCATAGTATTTAAAAAAAAAAACAATAATAGATAAATTAATTTTTAATGACAGTAATATTAATAGCCATTTTACAATTGTCTTGATTGAAATTTAAACTTTATTTCTCGAAATTAAAAAGTCAAACTTTTATCACTAAAAAGACACCTGAGAGACTTAATAAGAAGTTATTATTACCTCGTATGCTTCTGAAGCTTGACCAAAATAAACAGTTTTGCCACCAGAAAGCAAATACAATTGATCAAATAGTTCAAAGACTTCACTACTAGGTTGATGAATTGAAGCTATAACTGTTCTTCCATCCCTTGCTAATGCACGTAGTGTTTGAGTCACAAAGAAAGCTGAAGCACTGCCACAAAAGCATAGTTTCAACAAATTAATAAAGCAAAAATATATAAGTTCTTCTTAACTAATTTGATCCAAAAGAAAAATGACTACAAAACATCTAAAAGACAGTTTTATAATCTAAATTCATTGCTTTTTTTTTTAAATAAGATTGACTTTTATGCACAAACTTTGTAAAAACAATAAATTGCGCATGCATTCCATTAAGGTCTGTTTGTTATAAATTATAAAAAAAGTGATTTTAATATTTAATAATTTATATATTATTTTTTAGAAATTAAAAAAAAAAAGAAAAAAAGAAGAGGTTGTTTTGTGTTTTTTTATTGCAATGGAAATATTTTCTTTTCTTAATTCAGTTATTAAATATGATTTTTTTTAGAAGCTAATAAAAATAATTTCTCATTTAATTAGATTTTAGATTTTTTTTTCATTTTTCCAAAAAATTGTAACAATCAGATAAAAACTTTCAAAAGTGATTATTTTGTTTAAAAAATATTGTGACAAACGAACTTTAAATTTCTTTTTTATTAAAAAAATCATTTTTTGAATATATTTAAATATATTACTTTTATCTATAGATAAAATAATATAATTATTATTAAAAATTCATCTACAATTATTAAATTTTAAATTTGAATCAAAGATATAATGTCTAATCTAACAATATTAATTTATAAAAAAACATCTTTATAAAATATAGAGTGAGATGCAATTGAATGTAAGTTACACCAAAAGATTATATATAAATTAAATCTTTTTTAAAATTATGGAAGTGTTAAATGACTTTGATATATTTAGATTTTCTTTTGTACAGATCATATAAAATTTTTCAAGAATTTCACAAAATATAATCATTTAGAAAGATGGGCTTAGCCCATCATTTAATGCTTCCACGTTTTTCATTTCTACAAATATACACACATAGGGTTTTTAATAACACTACTCTCAATTTAATATCTACTACTTTAAATTTACTTTAATATTAATAATTAATAAAATTATTTTACAGTAAGATCTGACTTTCACAATTATTATATATTATTATAAAAAAGCCGTAGGGTTATAAGTTAAAACATATAATAATCATAAATAATCCAAACATCAAAATTTTCATCTATGACAATTTGGTAAGTGTAGTTTTCTTCTAAGACAATTTGGTAGTTAGACTTATAAATTATGCGGGGAAGCATTAGTCACTAATAAAGTGGTGGATATTTATTAGTGCACTAACTTTTTTTCTTCATAATATAAGTAAAAATAGGTTAATATAATCAAATTTTATTTATATTATAAAAAAACATTAAATATAAAAAATTTATATTAAAAATTATAAAATATTGGTATCCATAAAGATATTATAAAAAAAAATGGAAATTTAGAAAAAGATAATAAATGCATAAAATAGTTGTGTAACAACCTGTCAAGACCACTGGTAGGTTCATCAAGGAAAAGCAATCTAGGTCTCATCAATATTTCCAAAGCAATACTAACTCTTCTTTTTTCACCACCACTTATTCCACGCAAGTGCCAATTTCCAATAACTGTGTCGGCACAATCTTGAAGACCCATTTCTACAATCGTGCTTTCAACAAGTGCTTTTTTATCTGACCTTGCCATTTTATCTGGTAATCGCAAACGTGCTGAATACCATATTGTTTCTCGTACGGTTAACGTTCCAATTAAGTTGTCGTCTTGTGTTACATAAGCCTATGTACGTACCATTCAAACAAATAGTTATTGTCTTGGGGTATAAGTCAAAATTAATTTTATCTAATAATACACAATCACTAAACTAAACTATATTAATTGTTAATTTGAGATTATTAAACTAGTTTTGAACAAATTCTAGATCATTGATTTAGCTAACTAGTGTCTTGTGATTTTGCTTCATGATTATTTTATAAATTTTTTAATGTTTATTATTTGAATTGAAATTCAATACGTATGATAAGAAAATATATTAAGAGAAGCTACTTATTTAAATGAATCTCAAGTTTTTTGAAGAAAAAATATCTACGGTTGCACATGTCAATAGCTTAGTTTATTAAATAATAGTTGATGAAAAATAAATATTAACCTTATTAGAACCTTAAAATAAAGAGAAAAAAATATTGCATATTAACATTATAAATGAATTTTACATTGTCTGTAAATATGAATCATTGATTGTATTATTATATCACATAATTGTAATTTTCAACAATTAATAATTAAATAATCAATAGTTCATGTTATATATTGATAATGCATAATAATTTGATCAATAGTTCAGGATAAAACTCTTTATATTAATAATGCATAATCATTGAATCTTAAAATAAATATTTTTTGTTAAATATTTTTTATAAACATAAATAAATAGTGTTTATTGTTGTTTGTGTATCACAACACAGCTGGATGGATGAGTCTATTTAAATTAAATGTGTGATGTAGATTTATTTATTATTTGTAAATATAAAATCATTTTAAAATCTTTAATGACTATATATGACTGTTAGGTATGAAACCAACCAAAGTTACTCTCAGAACTTTATCATAAAATAAATAAATAAATAATCATTGCCTTTCATAACATTTAACAACAAACAATATCTAAGAAAAAACAAACATGGCAATTTGGTATGTAATAAAGTAATTATACTCACTCTCTCAAAACTTCACAATCAAAAATAATCTAAAGGAAACAAAGGTAACAAACTTATAAGTGTAAAGTAACTCTATTTTAAGAATGAAATATAGACACAATAGACAGATACATCAATACGATAAGAATGATACTAAAGAGTACATTTTTCTTATTTTAAATTTCCCTTTGATTTATAACTTTATCTTTTTTCACTAATCAAATTATTTTTAAAAAAATTATATTAAATAGTATATTTTTATTTTTTTTATTATGAATAAAAATGAACCGACAGACAGATACGTCAGTATCCGTCTCCACGCTAATTGTAATGATAAGAATAAGAAATGTCTACCAACAAAAGATACATAAATATTATAAGAGTAACAAAATATATATATATATATATATATATATATATATTTACATAAATGTAAAGAATTTTTTCCTTTCTATTTTATCTTAATTTAAACTATTTACTTATAATTTTATCATTATTTACTAATAAAAAACTCAAACATTTTTTAAAAAATCACATAAACTTTGTATCTTCTTTTATGTTCATCGTTAAAAACAGATAAACAGACAGATAAACACATTAGTGACCATCTAAACGCGGCGGAAAGTAATAAATATATATGGAAAAGAAAAATATACTCACAGCAGTTCCAAAAGATAGCTTTTCTTTGCGACCATTAAGAAGAATAGTTCCAGAAAGAAAACAATTTGAAGCTAAACGACTAGAAAGTGCATCAAGAAGAGTTGATTTTCCAGAGCCAGAAGGTCCCATAAGAGCAGTAAAAGTTCCTGGTTCAGCAAAACCAGTTAAATTCTCTAAAACATTTTGTGTTTCACCATTGCTAAGAGTTACCATAACAGTAACATCTTTCCATGTTAATCTTGCTGAAACATCACCAATCAATTCTGTGTTTGTTTTTTCTCTCCAAAGGGTTTCACTCAAAGGACTCAAAGTTGGTAAATTTGTTACAACACCATCATTTCCTAATGATGCTTTACTTGCTTCTATTTCCATAGCTACAACAACCCTTTTGGATTTAATACAATTTTTTTATGTGGGGATTATAAAGTTTCAAACTTTATCCAAAAGGGTATTCAAATATGTGAGATTTTATTATAAAAAGTTACACTTTTTTTAGTATTGATATATTATTGAGGAAAAAAATCCAAAAAGACGGGGAAAAATAATAAGAGTGTGTGAGGGAAAGAAAAGTGTGAATAGTTGAAATTAGAAATGTATGATGATTTGGGAAGTGTGATGAGAATTTTGACTAAAAAAAAAAAAAAGAAGATGATTGGATCAAAGAGTTTTAAGATGACACATGCATAAAGAGTTTGTTTGTTATAGATTTAAAAATTTAAACTATAGAAAGGTTTTGTTTTGTTTTGTTTTGTTGTGTTTTGATTTGATTTGATTTGGTTATTGGGATGTATGAATGAATAAGAAGAAATGATTGGATCAAAGAGGCAATATATTCTGAAAACTGAGGCAAAGGATGACCACAAGAACAAAAAAAACACATTCTTTGTGAGCAGGATTCATTGTTTGGGAGCACAATTATCGAAGGAAATTTAGTGACCAAATTGTTGTTGAGGCTTGAAAGAAAGAGTAGTAGTAATAATAGTAATTAAAGTTTCATTTCATGCCATTCATTGTTTGATTCAATTAATGAAAACAGACCCTCATTTAAACCTTAGGGGGGTGTTTATACTATGTGCGTCTTTTTATTTATTTTATTTTATTTGCTCTAGTATATAAAAAGGGTTTTTTTCTTCCAAAATAATTGATATTTTAAAATATTTTTTTATTAATATACTTTTATTTATTAATTTCTTTAACTATAATTAATAAAAGTATATTTGTAAATAATATTGATTTTATCATTAAAATAAATTTAATTAATTATTTCTTTAAAAAACGCCAATAATGCAAATGTTATATTTAATACGAAGGAAAGGGTTAATGTATTAAAAAAGTAGATTGATAGACATAATACATGTTAGATAAAAATAAAAATGATTTTATAAAATAGATTTGTCTGATAATAATTTTTTGTTTGTTTTTAATATAAGATTAATTACTATTATTTGTAATTATATATTCTAATTAATAGTATTTACATTATTCACAAAATATTCAATTGCATTTGTAATAATAAAAAAAAACATCAATTATATTATTGAATACTACTACTAATTTTTTAATATGTATGAGATAAACGTGACACTATATTTTAGTGAGTGTTCACGATAACACTTGTGTAAATGTAAATCACAATTAAATTTAACAAAAAGTTCAATAATATATACATATATAAAGTATCAACTCTCATTGTCTTACTTCTTAATCCAATAATATAAATCGAGGATTTGATTAAAATATTAACTGGCATAACCTTGATCATGTTACTTCTATCTACCCGATTCTATCACATTCACTTTTTGTGACAAATACACAAACTATGTGCTGTGGATGAGCATGTTACACTATGTAGCATGCATGATCTGTGAAAACCAAATCAATCATACCTTTATTTATTGATAAGAAAAACTAGCAATGGTTGAGAGATGAGATTAATATAGAGATGAGACTATCCACGTGAGGTCATAGATGGACCAATTAATACAAGTTTGATGAGTGAAAACTATCCTTGTCATTGGTGCCTTCATCTACTTGAAAAAAATCAGCCCTTCATTTATTTATTTATTTTTTGCAATCTAGGTTGGGCAGATGTGTAGGGAGAATTAATTAAGTGGACCCGTTTAATTCATATAATATAAAAGATATATTATATAATATAAAATATGATATTTAATATGCACATTATATCAAACACAATAATATAATAATATTTTTATTAAATAGAATTTATCAAGTGTATTCACTATTATCTTATATACAAAATAAAAGATATTAACTTAAAAAAAAATTAAAATTACACTGAAATTAAATTAAACATTTATTTTAAAATAAATTATATTTAAAACAATTATTAATTATAACTCGGAAAAAGTATCTTTTGAAAATCTCTATGAAAAGTCAATTTTCAATATAAATTTGGTAGAAAATATCAAAATAATAAATAAAAAAATATAGCTAGAAATTGTAAAGAGATTTTTGGCTAACAAATATTCCCACAACTTGGACTTATAAGTTACTTGTTACATGCTACTTCTCCTTATGGATATAGTCCAACAAAATATCTTATCCTAGCTGGTAGCTAGTTGGCTTTCTTGCTACTATATATGTGTTCCATTCGACTAAGATATTGTCCATATGTAAAATATTTTTCTTTTAAAACTCAACTTTGTCCTCGAGGTCAAAGTCAAGATGAACTAGTTGATTTGCATTTTTAACAATAACATGAGGTCTAAATTATCATTGAACAAGAACATATGAGGTATATGCAAGGTAATTAAAACTAGATTGAACATTAAGGCCTTGTTTGATTCATATTTTAAAAACTCTATTTTAGTTTTTGAAAATTTAAAAACTAAAAAACTTGTTTGAATTACTTGTTTCAAAAAACTGTTATGTAAAACTATTTTTAATATTATACTTTTTAAAATTAAAAAAACAAAACAGATAAATGGTATTTTACTTTTAATTTTTTAGTTTTTTTAATTCTATAATCAAAATCTGTTTTAAAAACTAGAGTTGCCAAACAAATTTTCTTAAAATTTTCTTTTTAAAAACAGTTTTCTAAAATTTATTCATAAAATAGTTTTCAAAAATTAAAAAGTAAAACACAATCAACCTAGGGTTAAAAGTTTAAAGGTACGATTGGTTTGGGGTTTAACTAGTGATAGTTAAATATAATTTTTATTTTTAAAATATATAATATAACATATGTTATTAGTATATATACATTTTAAAATATTTGCATATTTTTGTAAAATATAGTTTTTTTTAAGACATTTATGCTAGTATATTTACTTCAAGCATTTGTCAAAAATTGAATTAATCTTATATATTTAATCTTTAAATTTTAAAAAGATAAATAAATACTGATTAAGGGCACTTGATTATAACTCACAAGAATACTAGAAAATAAAAATAAATAAATAAAAACAATCCAGTAAATTATTATAACTTAACACATAAATATACTTTGACCAAAAATTAGCAATATAACTTTGGTTCTCGTAAAAAAAACAAAATAACTTTGGTAAATAAATCTGAAAAATGGATCATGGACTAATATAAGTCCATTTGAATTTGTTTACCCAACTCCATTTTTCTTAAGTGAAACCCTAGTCTTCTCTTCCTTTTAGTTTTAGTTGTCACCTATTGTAAATTTGTCTACGTTAATATTAAAAATAACATGTCTAAATATATTTACAAGATTTTATGTAGATTTATATTTATATTTAGATTTAGAATATAATATCAATTAGGATATATAAAAAAAAATTCTTTTTAGAATATATTTAAGATTTGTTTTTTATTTTAAAGATATAATATGTTTTTATTTTACAATTTAACTCAATATATAGAGCAATGTTTTATGATATGAGTTTTGACACAAAAAGAAGAGATTTCTCCATATAAAACATATCTCATATAATTATACTTCTGCAAATGCAAAACAACACAAAACTCCATCAATGATATTGCAAGCTAAGTTCATCCACAATAATTTTGTCTAGTTATTTTTAATTCTAGGATAAAGTCATATTCTTGATATTGTGTAGAATTTTGATTGTCTTAATTGAAATTGCATTGTTGTGTTCTTAGCCATACAATTATTGAAATATAAGTTTGAGATAGTTTTATTCAAAGCATAAACCAAGTTAGTGTATTCATTTATTTAACAAGTAAATTTGTATAATTGAATCAAGGTTAAATATCCGTGAATTGAGTATTTGATTGATTCCTTTTGTTAAGCCTTTGTGTTTTTCAATCATATTTGTGATTTGCATTTAATTGATTTCAATATCATTGCATAAAGAATTTGTGAATGATTTTAAAATTATATTTTTTTACTTGTGTGCTGATAATGATCTATCCACTCCTTCTAGATTACAGGAAATCATATCTCCAATTAAAAAGGCATTTTGACATAAGAACTCAATGGAGTAATGTAGGTATATCACACTTGAAACAACGACAAAAGAAACTTCATTCAAATTAACATATGAAAAATATGTTGTTAGTCCTTATAAAATTTCAACATTTCAATTTTAGCCTCAGTAAAATAAAAATATAACTTTTAGTCTATACAAAATTATCCAGCAAACAATTTTAGTCCTTGATGAAATAAAATATATGTAATTGTTCTTCAACTTTATTATTTTTTAATGATTTTTTTCAAATATGTTTAGAATATTATATAAAGTTCTTTTATAAAAATAAATAATTTTTTAGTCCAAACACATTAAATATGAAATTTTTAAATGCAAAAAAGTCAAGATAAAACTAACAAATATATAGACAAAGAAATTGAATTTTGAGCTCATTTTTTTGTGGAGGAACTTTTTATATTGTTGTAAATCATTGAAAAATATTTGTTTACTTAATAGCATAAACTAAAACTGCATGCATAATAATTTTGTAAGAATTAAAAAATTATTTTATTTTACATAGACTAAAATTAAAAATATATTTAAGCCTAAAAATAAAATAGAAAGATGTATAATAGACATCTCGGAACGAATATTGATTCTCTAAAAGTTAGAAAATATAACCATCTATAAAATAACATTAAAAAAAATGTTAAATAGCCATCTCAAAATGTATATCAATCTGTCATAAGTCGAAAGTTAACTTGAAATAATAGTTTATTGTGTAAAAAGTAGGGATCATAAAAAAATCTGCAATCGCAGGTATCCACCCGAACCCTCTTGATTTGGGTGGGGAAAATCCGCTTTAATTGAGTGCATGTGCATATTTTCCCCGAAATTAAAATTTGGTGGAGGTGATGGATTTGAGTGTGGTGATATTCATCCCCGCCCCCGCCCCCCAAGTAATATTATTGCAATTTTTAAATTATATATATATATATATATATATATATATATATATAAACATATTGAATTTACTTAATATTTTTTTAAATATTAAAAATTATAATTTTATCTCTATAGAAATATTTTTTAATTTTATTATTGTCTAATAATAATTATTTTATTATATTAATTATAATAAATATGATTTTTAAATTTATAATTTTATATATATGAGTGGTTGCAGATGCAGGCGGAAAAACCCGAACCCTGTTGCTGGTGGGGATGTGACCCTAAATTTTTTACCCGTGAAACGGTGCAAATGCAAGTTTACTAAAAAGATGTGAAAGAATCATCTATCATCGAATTAATTTCTTATCTTCTCTTCAACGCTCTTGGTTTAATCGGCTCTTGGGTGAGTAGCGCTGATACTATGTCTATCATGTTTAATCGACTTGTATGTAACGGAGAATTCATCGAGACAATGTCCAACCATCTTGGGTTTCATTTCAACTTTGTTAAAATATTTTCCATTATATACCTCAAAGATGCTTCAAATCATCTGAGGTATAATAACAACATCGTGTAATGGGTTTTTATTGCCCTTGGTTTCTCATCGGATGCTTTTGATTCCGATTTTACTTTATAAATCTTTTTCAAAAGATTAATGTGCTTTCTTCTTTACTTGACAGCAGCACCGCCACAAGCTCTCTTCAAGCTCTCTTAGTATGACAGGGAAGAGAGAGCGAGGTCTGAAGATTTCATAACTACACTGATGGGTGAGGATGATTTGGTTGATCGAGCTAAGGAAATGAGTTCAGATAACTTTATTTTGGTCAAGTCTCCCAATGTTGAGAGAAGTAAAACTAAGAATATGAGACACACAAAGCAAAGTGACACTTAAAAACAACTAAAGAAGGAAAATAATTTAGAAGAGAGATGGAAAAAATATTGATGTATAGATATACCTTGTCATAACATTGAAAAACACTAATTCCTTGAATTTTTCATGTACCATTTTGCTCTGTGTATGATAGATAGCGAAATTTGTCGGCTGGTCCCATCCCAACTTGGATTTCCTAGATAGTCGCAGTGATAGAATTTCATGTAAGAAACTATACATAGCATTAAGTCACTATGAGCCAAATTGATTTCAAAGATTGTATAGAATATAATTGAATTTATGACAGCAAAATTAGAAAAAGACAAAGAGAATAATTTTTTTGTTGCAACGAACCAACCTATACCTCTTTCAGTGTATCTTTGGAGTAGAGTCGGCAATTTCGAAGAAGAAGATGATTTTGCGAGGATGGCGAATGACTGGGAAGTCATTAAAAAAATTAGGGATTAGAGGAATTAAAAGAGGAAAAAATTATTTAGAAATTAAGTAGAAAAAAATGAGGTGAACATGACACCAAAATTAGAAATAGATAAAGAGAAGAATTTTTTTTGTTGAAACGAACCAACCTATACCTCTTTCAGTGTACCTTTGGAGTAGAGTCGGCAATTTCAAAGAAGAAGATGATTTTGCAAGGATGACAAATGATTGGGACGTACACAAGAGGGAAGAAGAAATTGTTAGAGGAAGTCATTAAAAAAATTAGGGATTAAAAGAGGAAAAAAAACTATTTAGAAACTAATTAGAAAAAATGAGGTGAAACATAAAAACACAAGAGAACTCTCTAAGGCGTACACATAAGTTTTTTTGTTGAGGTGAGATATGTTTGCATATGTGGAAGAAATACTATGAGGTGACATGAGAGTTGACATGGGAGTCTGTTTTAAATATATATAATAGATTAAGAGATAATGGTAGAAATAGATTAAAATATATGAAAAATAGTAGAAAAAGATACAGAGAAAAGAGATGAGAGAGCTAGGTAAAGAAAAGAGAGATAAATGACACAAAATATGTTTTTAGTATTTAGTATAAAATAAAAGAGTAGTTTGATATTTTATGTAGTCTGTCAATTTTTTCCGATCTTACCGTCAATTTTTAAATTAAAATATGATACAATAAAAGTTGTTCTCTTGGGTCCTTCATTTACCTTTAAGTTCATATAAGTAGGAAAATGAAATATTGAATTTAAAAAAACCAAGTGCCGAATAAAGTATGAGCTTGAGGTCTTAAGATGAAAAGGTCTAACAAATATTTCTCAAACATTTGCATAAGTTGAAAAGGGACTGCCTGCCTTAACCAATCCGACTATGTAGACCGAAGCTTTTAACTCCCACGAGAGCAAAGGCACCGTCACGGGCCTATTGCATGTATAAGCTGCTTTTGCAATTAAAGAGAATGAAATGAAACTCCTTGTAAGCTTTTGCTTTTCTCAGTTTTGTGGAGGAGACGTAGATGATGGAGGTAAGGATAGGATTGAAGAAGAAACGGTGATGATGAGTAGGCAAGGGGATGGATGAAGATGAAGTTTTATTTTATTTTGCCACATTATTATTTTTGAATGAGCAGATACTACCAAAAATTTAAAGTAAATGAATATACAATTACGATAAACTCTTTTTTAAAAAAATTAGGCGTACCACTTTTATAATTGGACTCAATATAAATGGACTATAAATATAAAACATTTCTTGTCTTGTCTCCCGTGTGACGTGTGACTAAATAAACGTCAAATTTTGATTAATCTATATATATAAAATACGTATTTAAATTCGTCGATCTAATATTTTTTTAGAAAACTCAAAAAGAAATTTTTTAAAAAAGAAATGGTTTTCTCAAAGTTATACAAAACATTATTCATTTAGAGTTGTTGAACTGGAGTTTATTGTAAAATGACACTCCCTCGGGCTCTTTATTTAAGAAATAAAAAGTGGATATACGTATATTAAAAAATTAGTTAATTTTTATTGATATTAAAAAGTAAATAAATCAACTTTTAAAATTAATTTTAGAATATTTTGTAAACATAACTGTATTAATTATGACATTGAAAATAAAATCATAAAAATTTAAATTAAATGAAAGGTATTATAAAAAAAAATATATTTGATATAATAAATCTTAATAAAAATGCTTATCTTTTGGTTCGTTAAATATTTTTTTTTATATTTAAAATTGAATGGAGTAATTTATAAATTTAATCATAAAAATAGTTGTATAAAAATAAATTTGATATAGGTAATATTTAAATTTAAAAATAATATCAACGAGTTAACGAGTTAGATTAGCTTTAACACTTATCTTATGTTATCCTATGAATCAATTACAAATTACAATAATTAAACTGTTAAAAATATTTCACTTTAGTTATATTACTTAAATGTCATATATAAATTGTATTAACGATATAAAAAGTTCTAACTAAATGTGTATCAAAATTAATATAATTAATTAAGCATCCATAAAATGGAGAGAGGAATCAACTGTAAATCATATCCACGCGCCCAGCCTGTGCTATTATCTAACTGTTTCCTTTCTTGTTATTCTCGTCTTGCGTTTTTCTTCCACGGTCATCACAATTTCAACTTTTATTTACTACTATCTCTGTTAACCATAGTTGATTTTATGCACTTTTCCTATTTCTGTTTCTTGCTTTGTGTCTCAATTTGGGTTGAATATAGATTTTTTTTTTTTTGTAGTTACTAAACAAAGTTATCATGGAATAACCACAGATTTAGAAGTTGTATTATTATACTTGTAGAATTTTAGATTCCTTAGTAACCCTTATTGGCATGGCTGGTCAAAGTCAAACTCTAGACTTAGAGGGATCTTTGATTGGTGAGGGTAATGGGAAGGAATCGTTAGTTAGGGTATTGGATTCTGATTTGCATATAGATAGTGTTTGTGGTGATGTGGATTTTGATGGATCAATTGAGGAGGATAAAGATGTGAAGAATCCTACTATTGAAGGAGGAATTGTTAGGTTTGAGGGTTCTCAATTTGTTAGGTCTTTAGAAAGTAAGAGTGAGAATGAGAAAGTTGAGTTGAGTGGAAATGAAATAACTTTGAAAACATTGGAGAAAGAAGTGATGAGTGATGTTATTCAGGCTGAGTTAGATGTTAGACGAAGTGTTGGAGTGAAAGACAGCGTTTTTGGGAAGATTAATGATTCACAGAAAGAGGAGGAAATTGGGGAGGAAGGATTTAATGATTCCAAAAAGCGAAGAGCAAAAGATGGAAAAGTGGTAAAGTGTGCTTTCATGAAGAGTTCAGGAAAAAGTTATCAGGCAAGTTATGAGCTGCCGACAAAAAAAGGTCGGTTTTCTGTGTGTGATTTGGTTTGGGGCAAAGTGAGAAGCCACCCGTGGTGGCCAGGACAGATATTTGATCCATCGGATTCGTCTGCACAGGCGAAGAAGCATTTTAAAAAGAATCACTATTTGGTAGCATATTTTGGAGATGGAACGTTTGCTTGGAATGAAGCGTCTAAGCTGAAGTCATTTAGGACACATTTCTCTTATATTGAAAAGCAGAAAAATTCAGATGTGTTTCGGAGTGCTGTGGATTCTGCTTTGGATGAAGTGAAAAGACGGGTAGAATTTGGGCTGGCATGTTCCTGTGTACCTAAAGATACCTATGACAAGATTAAACTCCAGATTGTTGACAACTGTGGGATTCGACAAGAGCCGAGTTTTGTACATAGAGTTGATGAATCTTTAAATGTTAGCTCCTTTGTACCTGAGAAGCTTATGGAATACTTGAAAGATTTATCCAAGTTGCCAACTGGAGGCTTTGATCGATTGGAGCTTTTGATAGCCAAGGCTCAGTTGCTTGCGCTCAATCGTTTAAAGGGTTACTCTTACTTGCCTGAATTACAGTATTGTGGAGGTTTGGGCAACGACACTGACATCTCGATTAACGATACTGATAAACGATTGAGTGAAGTTAATGAGCACACAATTCATGTGAGTAAAATTGGTGATAAAACTGGTACTGGAGATACAAAAACCACAAACCGATCCTGTCGCAAGCATAAACATAACCTAAAGGATGGAATGTATCCAGCAAAAAAGAAAAACTTACTAAAACAAGCAAGTGGGACTCCAGATTCTACCCATGGTGATTACCAGAATGATGAGGCCATTGCTAATCTGATTTCTCCTGTCTTTTCCAAGAAACGAAAGACTGTTGATCATTATGTCGACGTCTCAGGGAAAAAAGGCAGAAGAAATACGATTTCCCTTGAAAAAGTTTCAAACACCACAAAACAATCGTCATTTAAAATTGGTGAATGTATTCGTAGGGTTGCTAAACAACTTACTGTGCCGCTCTCTGCATTGAAATATCCTGGAGACAGATCTCTGATGGCAGATGGAAATGCAGATAGTTTTTCAGGAAATGAATCTGATTTCTTCTCCCCTAATCTTGAGACTCAGAAGTCAAACTCGATTTTTCCCACAGAGTTTTCATCTCTAGATGATTTGCTATCTTTACTTCAGTGGGTAGCACATGAACCACAGGGAGATTACAGTTTCTTGAATGTTATAGTGAGTTTCTTCTCAGATTTCAGGAATTCAATCATTATTGAAAATGATTCTGGGAAAGAAATCTTACCTACAAATGAAGTTGGCACCAAAAGGAAGAACCGAACCGTCAGTGGATCTCCTGAGATATTTGACTTTGATGATCCGAATGACACTTATTGTACAGACATGGTCATACAGAATGGTTCCAAAGAACAACAATCACAGAGAAGCAGCAGACTTAACTGCCAGCA
Source organism: Cicer arietinum (assembly GCF_000331145.2). Classification (NCBI taxonomy): domain Eukaryota; kingdom Viridiplantae; phylum Streptophyta; class Magnoliopsida; order Fabales; family Fabaceae; genus Cicer; species Cicer arietinum. The sequence continues at coordinate 2,299,434 of NC_021163.2, forward strand.
TGCGCCTTCTGAGCTGGAAAAACCTATTCATGTTTATACTCGTAGGTCCAATTCGAGGAAAAAGTATTTTGATAGCAATCATGCCGAGGTTCCTGAAAAACCTTCTGGTTATATAGATGAGAAATCCCCGGCTGAACTTGTTTTGAAGTTTGCTGAGTTGGATTCTGTTCTCTCGGAAACTAGCCTAAATAATATTTTTAAGCATTTTGGACCTCTAAAGGAATCTGAAACAGAAATTGATAGAGGAAGCAGCCAGGCAAGAGTGGTTTTCAAGAAGTGTGCTGATGCAGAGGCTGCTTTCAGTAGTGCTAAAAAGTTCAACATATTTGGACGAACTCTAGTAAATTACCAGCTTAACTATGCACCAAGTGCACTGTTGAACGCTTCGTCTTTTGTCACAACGCAAGACCAGGAATTGCATCTTGATCTTTCCAATGCTGAGCTTAATATGGTCTAAGATTCTAATTTGGTAACTAACATTTTAACTTTCATATGCATTATTTTGCGAAGGAATTCTTTGATATGTGCACTTGTCATGGTTTATGTGATGGTAATGCTAAGTTTTTCATCTAAGGGCTGATTGAATTATTTCCTTTCTAGGTCGTGAATATTTTTATTGCCAATGTTGTTCTACAAGAAACAGAACAAGAAGATCTGGAGGATGTTTAGAAACCCCTACATTTTACAATCCAGCCAAGACAAAATGAAATTAGTGTCACTGTCCAGCAACATTATGAGACTAAAGAATTGTTTTTTGGAAGAAAACAAGGTATTACTTGGACAAATTTAATTAATGATTTCCGGCTTTAATGATACCAAATGCCAATGTATCCTCTGTTAGCTCTATTTTACTTTCTTAGAGATATGGGGCATTAAAAAGGAAAGTTTCAATCTGGGAGAGGGTGGTGTTGATAACAGATTAACAGTGTATTGATCTATCTTGAAGTTTGGCATTGAAAATGTTGATAAGTAAACTATCCAGTTTCTGTGGTAGAAAACAGGAATTTGATTTCCTATATGTTTAGCTACTCCTAGGATTTCTAACTATTTTGTCACTTAAGATATATAGATACCGAAATCTTTGTTGTTTATAGGATTTTACCGTGTGCTAATGACTGTACTGTACGTACATCTTGTGTTTGGTCTGGAATTTTTTTTGACATTTACTTCAAATGCAATTGTCTATAAAAAACTAGATTTTGAACCTCGCGTTGCGTGGTTAAAAGTGATATTTTGTGTATTTTATTAGAGTAAATTTTAGTGTTGATACTCTGAAAATGAAAATATTTATTTTAATGTGGAATCAATATATCAAATTTAAAATCAAGAAGTTGTAGAATAGATTAATTGACTATAGAATAGAGGGCTGACAAAATAACTATATGAATTTAAGCAAATGAATAAGAAAAAATATAATAGTATAGTTTAAAACTAAGATTTAAAGAACAATATATAAAATGCATATTTAGTACACTATAAACATATTCAGTAACAGAAGGAAGTTAAAAATTTGTTTCAATACATGTGTGGATATGAACATATTAATGGATGTTAAATCAAATGTATGTGAATGAACACACACACACACACACATATATATATATATATGAACGAATAATAGTATGTAGAGAAAAAACAATTAATATTAAGACTTTAGTTATTTTTCATGATAATTTATAATAGTAGAAACTACTACTATTGTAGATTATAATGACTTTTGATGGAGTAAAAGGGTTAGCTCAAGCGATTTGAACTCACAATCGAACTCTTTGATTTCATAGAAATCTGAGTAAAATGAAAAGAACCGCAATGGTAAGCTGAATGAATGAATAGTAGTCGTGGTGGTGGTGGTCTTGGAAGTGTGTTTTAATATATTATAAATAGATTACATTTGTGATTCTCATTGTAGGGAGTGCTGAAAACGACGTCGAGCATAGCATAACTGACTAAACCGTCCAACCAGTTCATTGCTTAATGGCTGCCAAAGGAGGTAACCAGAATGTTGATTCATCTGGCCATCCATTATTCTGTTTATAGATTTTCATTTGACAGTAGGGCATTGTGTTATTGTTACTGCTTCTTAGTTTGCCATACTTTTCCTAGTTCCCTGCTCCTTGTAGTGGCCATTTACAGATTCTTTGTAAACTTTTTAGTCTGTATCTATGCTGTTACTTTAGAGGGATAGAGGTTAACACTGTCCACATGGGTTACTAACTTACTATGCTGCAGAAATTTGTAAGTGCAAAAATATGTTAATTAGACCCTTTACTGTCTGTATCTATGCTGTTACTTTAGAGAGATAGAGGTTAACACTATCCACATGGGTTACTAACTTACTATGCTGCAGAAATTTGTAAGTGCAAAAATATGTTAATTAGACCCTTTGCTGTCTTCATATTTCATTGCAATGGGTTTTTTTATATAAGATATTTTCAGATAGGGATGGCCATAAAGTCCACAGACTTTTGTACACTTACTGTAGTCAAATGTTAAAGTAGTTGCAACCCTTCATTCCATACATGACTAATTTTTTGTTACCTTTTCTTTGGGTGCCGTGTTTTTAAAGAAATCCCTTTTCTAAAATAATATACCCTGCTTCTAAGCTTTGGGGGTATGAGTATGACTACAAATTCTTCTAATCTTTGAGTAAGATTGTCCATATTAATGATATCTCGTATATTAAATTGTTATTTACTTGTTCAAATTTCATTTTTTAAATGACCATGGGTGATTTCAAAACTCAACCCAAGTTCTTAAATATACACCAAATCATTACAAAATCAGCTGGTGTTCTTACAGCAAAGGCATTACTCTGCTGTTTATCGCTTTTCCTTTAATTTTTTGCCTGCCTGATAAAGTGATATAATAGGAAATTATGTAAATGAGAATTTATGGCAAGGTTGCGGTTAAAAGATGTATGAAGAAGGCTGTGAATGGTTTTTTTTTTTTTGTGTGCACTTTCTCCCCCAGCTCAGTTAAGGGCCTCTGAAACCATTGTATCATTCATGTAGCTAATCCACATAACGAGAAGCAGCGTGGTTGTTTGTGATTAACATAAGAACAAAAAAAAACGTTTTGGATGTTAGCACTTCAGCACAATCCATTTCTTGGTCGAAGTCCTTAAAAGCTACTACTAACAACAATTAATAAAGTTGATGTATCTAGTTAAGTACAGATACACAAATTTTTTAAATACATTTTTTTGTTTATATTTTCTTTCAAGAGTATTTCATCCGACTTATTTTAATTGTCTATTTAAGTTGTACGCAGTTTTTAAGAAAATCATTAATTTTATTCATTTCAATTATAAAATAAATTTTATTTACTCAAATACCTTTATTAATTGAGTTAGTCGAAAATTAGATAAATTGAGATACAATAAACAAGCGTATATTAGTGGAGAAAAATAATTAATGTTGTACTAATATTATAAAATGACAAATAATTTAAGATAAAAAATTGACAAATCTAATACATATGTATATAAAAGTTAGATGCTATGGAATTCATTCATTTACCCCCTCTTACCTTTTTGACACCTCTAATTTTTTAGGTTAAATAGTTTATTTATTTATTTTTGTCTCTCTTATTCTACATTGATTTGACACTTCAATTTTATAGTTTTACTTTTTTTTTCAAAACAATATGTTTTCATCTTTATTCTTTTGACTTAATTGTAGTTTTGGTACTTCTATTTTTATCAATTCATGAAAAAAATATTTGTCATTTTTGATATATTGGTCCTTTTATAAAAAAAATATTTGACATTGATAAATAAAAAATACAAAAAATATATTTACTACTTATAGATATTAAAAAGTTACACAAAATATTTGTCAATGATATATAAAAAAATATGGGATAAATATTTGTCATTGATAAATATAAAAAACACATGACAAATATTTATAATTAATAAAATATAAAAATATGTAGAACAAATATTTGTCATAAAAAAATATTAAAAAAAGCACACAACAAATATTTGTCAAAAAAATAAGAATGATTATAATACACTAACTATAATTTTTCATATAATAATATAAAAAAATGATACAAATATTTTTCATTGACACGTATAAAAAGACGAGAGACATATTTGTAAATGATAAATATAAAACAAAATCTCAAATAAATATTGATCACTAAATATAGATAAACATGGTAAATTGATCACTAAATATAGATGAACATGGTATATATATTTATAAATTTAAAACAACACAAGAGAAATAATTATCATCGATACATTAAACATCCATGATATATATTTGTCGCTAATAAATAATAAAAAATATGTGATACATATTTGTCACTGATACATATATTAAAACACAAGACAAATATACGTTTTTTTATGTATAAAAATACATGGCTCATATTTATCACTAATATATATATATAAATACATGGAAAAATATATGTCATTGATACATGATAATTGAATGGGATAAATATTTCTCAATGATGAATATAAAAAAATACGAGACAAATATTTGTTACTGATAAATATTAAAAAAATCATATAAAATAAATATTTATCATTAATAAATAAAAAATAATACGCAACAGATATTTGTCACTAAAATTAAAAAAAAATTCAGGACAAATATTTATGAGGCCAATATCTATCACTGATACATAAAATAAAACACATGACATATATTTTTCATTGATTGATTTTTTTTAATAAATTATGGGACAAATATTCATCATTGATAAATATAAAATATGACACATTTTGATTTTTTTATATCTTCTAAATAAAACTGAGAATAATTACAATATATAAAATTATAATTTATTATTAAAGTCATACACGAGATAAATATTTATTATTAAAAAAAATATAAAATTAATGTCTTTTTAATACTGTCTACATAAAAATTAGGATAATTATAATACACTCATTATAAAAAAAATTATAGGTAAAACACCATTTTGGTCCCTGAAAGTATATGACAGTATTATTTTGCTTCGTGACTCATTTTAGTCATTTTAGTTTTTGACAGTAAATTATATCTTTCAATGACTTTTATAATAGTAAGTTGTATTTTCCATAAACTATTTTGATAATTCAATAATTAATTTTATTTTTTTGTTAAGTAAAAATCAAAATGACAACATCCTATACTTTGTACTTTTAGAGAATAGAATAGTATATTCAAAAAATTATACATGTGTCTTGGACACGTGCGAATGCACACATCACTTACTAACGAGACATTTAAAATAAAAATTTAAATAAGACTTTAAAATAAAACACCTCTCTTAATATTAAAAAAAAATGATTATATTTGAGAGACAAATAAATTTCAAATAAATGTCTTATATTAAAAGATGAATGAGATATTTTTTTTATTGGTATACCCTTATTTATTATATCTGAATTCACTTAACTACTCAACTAACTATTACTATTAATAGACGTGGTGTTTGATGTGGACACATCTATTACCACTAATCAAGTAGACGACGCCGCATGACATTTAACATGGCAGATAGGAACATTCATTACCACTAATGGAGATCACCAAACACTAGGGACTAACGAGACCAACAGACTCATAGGTTTACAATTATTATGTGAATAATACATCTGATTTTGGTTTTACAAAAATTGCTACCTTTCCTGTCAATAAACTTTAAAAATTATATTTTCTGCTAATCATTTTCAATCTAAAAATCTCACCATATTGCAAAAATTGAATAAAAAACTTTGAGAGCTACTGCTTCCAGTTTTTTAAGTATGATTTGTACACTTTTTTAAAGGAATGATTTGTACACATTAATTCACTTATTTCAACGAATTGTGCTAAAAAATGCGAAACCTTAATTCACGAAATTTAACAACAATGTATCAAACTAACCAGGTAGTATATTAGTAAAATGCAAAATGAATGATGGAAAGAAACATAATTAAAAATTTATGCGTTGTCTGGATGGTTTTCCTAATATCCAATATTTCTCTTTTTTAACTATTGATTATTGAAGCTACCAATCCTTCGAAGAACATTGTACTTTGACAAATCAACTAAAACTCATTAAAAAGATAAAAACAAACTATTTTCCCTAAATTAAATTAAACAATAAATGCAGTTTGTGTAAATAAACACTGATATAATATCTGTTTTTTCTCAAAATTTGAAAATATAATATCTAAACATAATTCTCAAAACAGGCACTTCTCACTCACCATGACAAGTTACATGGAAAATCACATATTTTCCCTTTAGTGGGTAAGGCAGCTAAATTTGATAATAATTGTATCAAAAATCTACATGAATATCGCTACCAAAATTCTGCCACCTATGCTTTCTTCACACGAGTACCTAAATTTAATCACCAAACCATTGTTTCCATTCATCCCACATGAACAAGCATTAACGTGACATAAATGAGATGAGGAGAAGCAAATAATCTATTCATGATTTTGCATTGAAGGCATGACCAAATGTTGTGGATGCACCTGCAAGTCAGCAACAGATTAAAAAATTGTTACTAAGTCTTAAGAACTATGTTCTTACTTACTAGCATAAAACTATAAGTAAAGATATAATAAGAACATAAAAATTATGATCTTCAAAGAAAAAGGACTCCAATGATAAAACATGGTTTTGGATTCTTAGAATGCACGCAGTTGTTGATATGGAAGTAGGATCAAAATCAGACGTCTCATGTTCCAAATTTGTATTTTGGACTCAATCAAACAAAGTCGAACTCGAATGTGGGACATCTAAACTTGACCCAACGGTCCGATCATGTGACTACGTCAAATGTGTAAATTCCCTCACCGTAGGGAATCCAGATTCAATAAAAGAATAACTATCAAACACACGATACCCTAGCTCCTCCTCAAAATGAAGATAAATAACCACAGTACCGAGAAAACAAATTAAAAACATAACTGGGCTCCATAAACCACAGTGTGAAACAAGACTTGAATCAGAAGTATAATTAAACAAAACAGGTACTGTACTGCTGGAGGCAACAATAGTGAAACACAACCAAAGAAAAACAACACTTCTAGAGAAAAAAAAATGGCCACATGAAAGGAACTGGACAGTAGGATGCCCAGCGAGGGAAAACTAGGCAATACTGTGAAGATGCACAGTAGGGATACAAAGTAGCCATTTAAAAATGTAATGGAAAGGCGTAGGTGATCATACCACCACAAGCTATCAATCCATCAAATGAAACTACAAAATTTATATAAAAGGAATATGTTTGAAGACATAAAAAAAATGTTGAACTGAGACGCCGAAACCTTGCGAATCACACCTAATCGTGAACACAGAAACTGGCTCAAATAAGTTCGGCCGACAGGCTTAAATGTGTCTGGGTTCAGTAAACTAGCTTAGCAAAAGATGACTTGTTTAAAGTCATTGTTCCAGGCTTACATAACCTAGCTAATCAGCAGCCCTACAATGGTAATGTCTGTTTCTCAAACTGAAAGCAGAAAAATAGGTGAAACAAAAATCGAAAATAAAGGAGGATTTTCCCAATGAGCAATTGTTGAATTCCAATGAGGTCCAACTATGGAAGGGATACAAAAGAATAGAGAAACATTCAGTCTCAACTCTGAACTTCAGTAGTCAGATAGAGAACAACAAAACACATCGGCCAGAGTGATTCCTCAATCAAATACAACAGTTCATGATACAGGTAGAACACGACAAAGGCAAATACAGCCTAGATATACCACTGAAAAGCAAAACGACAGCAATTTGAAGGTAATGGTAGTATCAGATTATAGGTAAAAAGTGTGATTAAAAAGTCAGCAACTAACTGAAAACACTGACAAACATCAAAGAGAAAAGGATGGTGAAATGAAAATCAGAATAACACCAGGCAGAAATAATGAAAAGATTGTGGAGAAAAATAACGCTCTATCTCTAAAGTCCACTCCGAATTTCCTCTAAAGCAACTTGGTAAGCTAGATTATTTTTGGGTCATAGAGGTTAAACATCTTCCAGTGGCTCCTTATTATTAACACAAGGGAAGTACTTTCAAAAGTTATAAACCAAAACTCATATGTTTAGAAATCATGAGGTAAGGAAAAGGTCAATATGTGCCTATGTTTCATTCCACGTATCCATTTGGATGATTGGTATGTGAACAGATAATTGCGTGAATAATCCCCATGTAAGATAAGACTTCAACAGCGGGTTTAATTTCCCTCCCCAATCTATTTGAACTGATTTAATGAATTGGTAGTGCTAACCATGGCCCTAAATTGGCAAAATATATTGTTTCATATGTATTTCCCTCCCCAGTCTATTTGAACTGATTTAATGAATTGGTAGTGCTAACCATGGCCCTAAATTGGCAAAATATATTGTTTCATATGTATTCCTTTCCCATTCTATTTGAGCTGATTTAATGGATTGGTAGTGCTAAGTGCAATCATGGCCCTAAATTGGCAAAATATATTGTTTCATATTTTATCTTTTACTAAGAATATTTCACAACTTAACTTATCGAATCTCCACAAATGAGCATGTATGTGTACAGTAAAAAACTAAGCATGCATCTATTCAAAAGAGACGGAGAGATTATTACCTGGGAACCATTATAGTTAAAAGAACCCTGCTGAACAAGCTACCAAAGCATAAATCAACAGCAAAACAAAGCACATGTTAGCTAATAAAATGAACCTTGTTTTGACCAACAAGTCACCATAATAAAAACACATAAATCAAAAACATAAATCCAAAAAAGTTGTGTGATCACACCTGAGCATTTTGGCCCACAGGGCTGACTTGATCTCGTCTACCAGATCCATCACCACTTCTAACAGATCCTTTATTGTCACCCTATCAGAAATTATAGTTCGCAAATATTAGCATTTCCATTGGCAAGACATTGCAAGGTAAAAACAAGATAATACAATCAATCAAAGGGGGGGATTAACTAACCTCTATCTATGATAGTTGTAGACATTTCAAAATCACCGAGTGAACAAGAAGGAAAAAAAACACAGTCAGATAAATATTAGGCAGTAAAGAACATTATCAAAATTTCATAGAGAACATTAGAATCCAATCACTTCAAAACATAATAACACTATATATGAATCATCCAAAAACAAACATTAACTGAAGGTGAAAAAAGAAAGTAAAATTACCTCTCTGTACCTTGCTAGGTACACCTTAAGCGGTTCTATATAGTCTTCAAATCCTAAAGTAGCCATTGCCCATAACAAATCATCTCCATTAATAGTCTTTCTCTTCTCCTTCTGACATTTCTCACTCGCCCTACAACCCACCAAAATTTACCATTTCAAATTCAAACAAGAAATAAACACAATAGGGTCTTGATAACATGTGCCCTAAGTTCTTAGGGCAGATGCTAAGGAATAAAAATGTAGAATATTTATCTTGAAAAAAAACTAATTTAAAACTTTTTAGGAGTTGAATGCACAATTTACAAGATAAAATTTCTATTTTTGATTCTTTAACATTAGCATTTGCCAACAAAATAATGCCCTGAAATATTTCCTTCCAACATCATATAATATAAATTGACAAAGCACTAATCATTCATTCCATTCCAAAATTACAATACACCCCAATTACCAAAAACTGCAATTTATCACATAATATAAATTCAGACAAGAAACAGACAAAAATAAAGCCCTAAAATCTTTTCCTCCCAACATCACATCACATAATATAAATTGACAAAGCACTAATCATTCATTCCATTTAAAAATTACAATACATTTATCCATTTAAAAGAAATAAAGAAAACGTTTTTAAGCATTTAAATTAAAAATACTCACTCGCTAGTAATAAAGCTGATGAATTCAGAAACACATTCTTGCATCGTGTCTTTAGCATCTTTAGCAATCTTTCCATTGGAAGGTAAAGCTTTCTTCATGATTCTGCTAATGTTAGCAATAGGCAAGAAACGATCTTGTTCACGCGCGGCAGAGGAAGAACCGCGTGGGCTCTGGTCGCCACCACTGTCGTGGTCACGAGGTGGACTCGTTGCATCTGCCATGGCATAAACCCTAGAAGCAACGAATCGGATCAAAAAAATATAACAATAATAATCATAAATCAATGCGATGATAACAATAATAAAAATAATAATAATAATAATAATAATATAATAATATAATAATAATAATAATAACAATAATAATAGTAATAATAATAATAATAATAATAATAATAATAGTAATAATAATGTATAGTGTGTGTGATGAAAGATTTGAATGGTGGAAAATTAAATGGTGATGGAGATGGAACGGTAAAGATCTGAAATGCACGTGGATGAAATTGAATGAATGGTTATATACCTCTGTGTGTTGAGTGAGTGAAGAGAGAGAAAGAATTGCGTGTTTGGCGCCTGAAGGGAAAGAATTGATTGGGTGTGTTGGTTGGAAGACAAATATTCCAAGTGAACCAACTCCCATACAATTTAAGGCGGATTTCTTATCACTTGCATAAAACAAAAAGTGATTTTATCGGTCATTTTGAGATTAAAATTATTTAGAGATTTTTTTATAAAATAAAAATTTATTAAATTAAAAAAAAAATGCAGAAAATTTTCTTCTAATTAAACAAGTTCCGTGTTCCCTGATCTTTGGGTTAATATAGTTTAGTTTAGATTCTTTTTACATATTATTTTTAATTGTCTTAAATATCGCTTCTTTAAGAGGTGATTTACTGACTATAGAACAATTCTTCCAATGTTTAATAGATATTGCGTTCTCTTCTTCTTCAATGTATCTGGTATTATTTGTTTCGTTCTTTAAAAAAACGTCGTAATATCTCCAAATCCAACATGATGGGGGTGTTTGACATGGTCTGTTTGAAAAGTATCAATCTATAAGATGATGACAGGAGACATAGGACTATGTGCAAGTGTTACTTGCTTTCGTTGTAATAGTTGCGCTGAAATTATTGTACGTGTCAATGTAAATTGTAACTATGATATTTGCATTAATTTTTTAGATCATTTCATTGTTGAAGACCAGTGTAGGAGCATATTTTTCAACATATATCTCGATGATCGAGGTGGAAGGAGGTTCAAGCCTCTAAGAGCTTGGGACCCTCCAAATTTTTTAAATATTTTATATATCTATCATATAACAATTACTTTACCTCCACCGCAAAATGTATAGATAAATAGTTTGTTATTATGATGAGCCAACAAAAAAAAATTAACTTTACGTTTGTTAACAAATACAGTTAAGTAATTAATTTTTTAAATTTTATGCAAAATATTAGTTAGATGTATTTTTTAAATTCAACAAATAATAATATTAAATCATTTAAATATATTTAATTTTTATTTATAACACTGATAGTAGATAATATTTAATAGTAAAACAATGGCAAAAGTTGATCTCGATCATTAAATTATATGTTCGATTAACGCTTGTCCATACAACTAAGTTTATTTTTGTCTATTTTGATCATGTCGCAGATGATCTCTGCATAGTCTAAAGAAGTCCTGGTCCTTTCTTGAATCTTAATGTTGGTGATTGTCATACCTTTGATGACCTATCTTCTTGTCGTGGGGATCTCATTATCAAATGATTCAATTGTTAGTACTAGAACCTCTACTAGTATATTTGCATAATTTATATTTAGTATTTGACTTGCGAAGTGTTTTCATATCACTTCACTCATTATAAACAAATTTACTTGTCTTAACTACCATCGTAGAAAAATGTTTCAATCCCACAATTTTTCTTAAACTTGGTTTGTCTGAAATATTTTCTATGAGTCGTCCTAATAATCGTTTGGTTTGTGTAAGTCACAACTATCGTGAAACCAATAAATTTGTCGATTTTCTTATTAAATTGAGGTGTCTTGACAAATCTTCTTGTACTTTGTTATGATGTAATGGGGTGTAGAACACCTTACTTCACCTTGGTTTTTATGTAAATGATTTATTCTATAAAAGAGTATAAATATTCAAAAAGTGTATCAATTTAGTCACATCATAACATTATCAATGTTCCAAAAAGAATTGTCAAATTAGTTTTCCTAATTGTATTTGTTGGGACTAAAATGACATTAAACTAGTAATATCAAAGATAAATTTGAAACTAAATAAATAACAAATTTAGACAAATAGGAAAAGTCTCATTTTAAAATAATAATATTGTGGAATATTGTGTAAAAATATATATAAATCTCCATCAAAATCAGTATTACGCAACTAAATGTGTATGATTTTAGAATCAATTTTTTAAATTGAGTCATAGTCTTAAAAAACATTAAGGCTGAGTGCAATTCCTATAATTATAATTTAAGCTTAATTGCACTTTTGGTCCCCCTATTATAGGTGAAAATTGAAAGTAGTCCCCCCATTTTGTTTCTCCCCAGTTTTAGTCTCCCAAACAGAATTTGAGTCCAAATCATGATGAGTTGTCATTTTTTAATGACGTGTCAATAAAAAAGCTGACGTGGCAGACGCATACGTGGAATAAACTTATTATTATATTATTTCTGATTAAAAAATATAATTTATATTTTTAAAAATCATTATTATAATTATTAAAAATCATTATTACAAATAAAATTTATTTGTTAAAATTAAATTAAAAGAAAAAACACCTAAAATCAAAAATCCTAAACAAATCAAAATCAAAAGGATTCACTCATGAACCCTAAAATCATTCTGAACCTAAATAATCAAATTTCTTTTAATTTAGGGTTCAGAATGATTTTAGGGTTCAGAATGATTTTAGGGTTCATGAGTGAATCCTTTTGATTTTGATTTGTTTAGGATTTTTGATTTTAGGTGTTTTTTCTTTTAATTTAATTTTAACAAATAAATTTTATTTGTAATAATGATTTTTAAAAATATAAATTATATTTTTTAATCAGAAATAATATAATAATAAGTTTATTCCACGTATGCGTCTGCCACGTCAGCTTTTTATTGACACGTCATTAAAAAATGACAACTCATCATGATTTGGACTCAAATTCTGTTTGGGGGACTAAAACTGGGGAGAAACAAAATGAGGGGACTACTTTCAATTTTCACCTATAATAGGGGGACCAAAAGTGCAATTAAGCCATTTATTCGTAAAACAATTTGTTTATGTGTAAGAAATTTGATTATTTTTAAGAGCCTCTTTACTCTTCTCTATTTTATTGTTCTTCAATCATTGAAAGGTGTTTTAAGATATTTTTTTAATATAAAATAACTATTTAAATATATATCGCACTCGTGAGTAAGTTTTTGTGTGGTAATTATACCATCTTATCTATAAAAAAAGAAAGAAAAATACTCCCTAAATTTATTTTCTCTCATTTTATAAAATAAGTGATTTTCGTGTAAACTTTGTTTTTCTTTCGTGTTTTATATGTGATTTTGTCGTCCGAATTCGGCCATTTTTTGTTCGTCGTTCTCTTTTTTTTTTGTTTGGTTTCACGTCTTGTTACGATATTTGTTTGATTCAAATTGACATATTTATTTTGATCAATAAGATATTCAATCGATGACTAAGTTGTCGTCAACATTACAAAATTGTTACACTTGTAGCATTTTACCATTTTATTCTATTAACTTTAATGTTGGGAATTTATTCATATATTTATCATTTTTAATTTAAGCAATTTTGAATTTATATTATTTTACCAATTAAAATGATTTTTCTTTTATATAAAAATAAAACATAAATATTGAACACGCACATGAGTAAACATTTCATATATTAAGATAAGTGTGAACATAAACCGTTTAGTTATTGATCGATGACAAACATCATTATATTGCAGGATAGTTAAATCAATAGTTTTTATTAACTCACTATATAAATTTATTTGCACAGCTAGTGCATAATTTTTTTATAAAAGAAATATATAATAACAACATAGTAAAAATAAAAATAAAATCAGACCAAAAAAATAAAATAAGCAGTCCAAAAAAAAAAATTCAAAAACTGGGAAGCTAATGTCGTTGGCGCCTCCTTTCCCTTTCCTTCACCCGCATATATATTGACAGACCTCTTCACAGTGGCCGAGTTTCACGTTCTCGCTGTGGCACAGAAATGGAGAACCAGCAAAGTGGCCGAATCAACGCGTATTTCAGTGCCTCAAAGCCTCTCCTTCCTCAAAAAAGAGCTTCTGATTCCTCCACCTCTTCCCCATACCAGTATCTCCTCTTTCTCATCTTCTTCCTCAATATATATATATATTTTTGTTCAAACATCATTTTGTTTAATTAGGATTTTTAAATTTGAAATTCAAGAAATAAATAAAACAATTAACTCACAAACGCCAGCAATTAACATCATTTTGTGCATGCAAATTATTTATCAAATTGATTTCGTTATTGAAAACCTTATATAATCTGAGAAATATCTCGTTGTTTCTAGAATCAAGGGTTTAAGCAATGTTGATGATGTTGCGGGTAGGGTTTCAGTTAAGAAGAGAGTTCCTCTTGCAGAGGTTCCGTCGAACAGGCTCCATTCATCAGGAAATCGCGGCGAACCATCTTCTGATTCAATTTGCTCCAATTCAAGTACTAGGAATGTGGCTGTACTTCCTTTTGATGTTGTCGCACAGAAGAATTTGTGCCAATCGAATTTTGAAACTCCGAGGAAAGAAACTGGAAGCTTTAAGCCTGAACCACTTGATTACTTTTCGGCAAGTGGCCTTTTCGATGATGATTTTGATGAATCCATTTTGGAACAGATTGACATTCTGTGTGAACAAAAAACTGCAGAGAAATGTTGGGAGAAAGTTTCAAGCGAGACCGGTGTAGTTGGTAATGTTGATTTGAGTTTTGGAACTAGTGTTGTTTCTGATTGTAATGGAAATGGTGACATGTTTAGTAATGGTTTTGGAATTTATTTGGATCCTAAAGAAGAACAAGTGGATAATGATACTCCTAGGAAAAGTTTAGTAAGTGGAACAATGCCTGAGGAATATTCTAAATACTTGGAATCCCTAAATGAAAGGCAAAGAGAAGCAGCTTGTACTGATATTTCCACCCCTTTAATGATTGTAGCTGGCCCAGGAAGTGGAAAGGTTTTCTTAAACTCTGATTTCTTCAAATTTTTATTTATTTTTCCTATGAGTATTTGGTTTTTACATTGGAACTGAATTGTTTTTATTTATTAATGATACCAGACATCCACAATGGTTGGGCGAGTTTTGATGCTGCTTAATGAGGTAGGGATCATTTTTGGGGCTATAAGATGATAAAGATAACATGCTCTTATGTTTCATTCTTGTCTCTCTTTTTCTTTGTTTCTGTGTTGATTTGTTTTGACTTTCTATATTTAAATTTGATTGCTTAATTTGTTGTTTATAATTTCCATTTTCTGCTAATTGTATGCAGGGAATCAGCCCCTTAAACATTCTTGCAATGACATTTACGACAGCAGCAGCTTCTGAAATGAGAAAACGTATTGGAGCTATAGCTGGGAAGGAAACAGCCAAAGAGCTTCCAATTAGCACTTTTCATTCATTTTGCTTGCAACTTTGTCGTTCACATGCAGAAAAGTATGTTTCTCTGAATTTGATGGCAATTTTTTCTTGAACTTTGTCATAAATTGCAGTTTATAAGTTCCAACTTGTGTGCTTCTCTGTGTTATGTTTTCCCTCTAAAACTCTAATTAATTTTCTTGCAATTTAAATGCTAATTGTGGCATATGTCATAATTCATAATCCATGTACATTATTGCTATGTGGGAGACATATTTTGTTAATTTGTCCCCTTAATAGTTGAATCTTCTGAGGATAAGTTAGCAGAAATAACTCAGTAAGTATGGTTAAAGTATATTTTCATATATTTCACTTTAAGAAGCAGTAAATTCCATTTAATTTCATACAATTAAATGCTATATTCAGCATTGAAAGAATGAAAAAACTGTAATTTGTATTGCATAAAACATACAGCGCATCACATACTTTTCTTGATCATACAAGAAATAGTGGTTTTGACTGTAATACTGCTAAACTGTATAGCTTGTCAGTTCATTCAGCCATATGTTTTGAGGTGAAAATAATCTACAAGCTTTCATATGTTTTGGATGAGCATGGAACGAGTTATGCCTGTCTTTCAACCATGCCAAAATTTTAATCGGGTCAAATTTATAGATGTGAGCCCAGTCCTAACTTCAATATATACAAGGTCTAATCAAGACTGGGTCTAAGTAGTATAAAACTGGGTTGACTTTTTCTTTTGAAAAATAAAAATTTGGTTGACTTGAACTATAAGGAAAATAAAATTACAGGACAATCATATATTAATGTTCCAAATGAAAATAGTTCAAACAATTGATAAGTATATACATTAAAATATCTTTTAGTATAGGTCATTTCCTTTCGCTCTTCTATAGTTTTATGATAATGCTTAGGAAAAACAATAGTACATCACATTACTTATTGACTATGAAATATTTTTAAAACTAAAAGTCATACATAAGGTGGGTTGCGTAGCCCAAGTGTTAACCAAACCCGTCATGGTCATAAAATAAGATTCTACACTGTCCACATTATACCGTGGGAGAGGAACAAGCTCACCCAAATGGCTCAGGCTAGGTTGTGTCACCGGGTTGGACTGGTTGTCTCACCCCTACTTTTGACGTACAAATAGAAACATAGATCAGACACCTAATGTAACAGGAATTACTAAAATGTGAGAATCAAAATTTTCTTTATTTTTACCTTTTTCAAGGACTAACTCCTCAACTCTTAAACTATTAGGTACTAACTACCAAGTCGCCGGGAATGGCTTTTATAAATTTTACCTCTTAAATGTCTCTTACACAAGTGTCCTTTAGGCATGAAGGGTAGACAATATACCAGTTCATTTTATCTCATGCTGTTGTAAATTAATTATGAAGAATGAGGTTTGGAAGGATTAAATTTCTAACCACTCTGACCTCAGTCATAGAATCTCTAATACCTTGTAAAAGACCAACTTCCCCAAAAGTTTAAGTTTTAGGTAGAGGTCTATGAAAGGTTTAATGTAGATACATCCTACGTTCTGTTAGTATGATGGTGTTAGCATCTTGGTACATGGATTGTTCATTGGTTGTATTGAAGTATCTCTAGTATGTGGATTTCAGAAGGCAAAAAGTCTGCCATATAAAGACTCCATTGCAGCTCATGGCATGGCCCTTTCATAAATTGGCTATGGTGGTTGTCAAAAAATCCCACACCATTCCGCCATGACCTCCATTTAACAACACCGAGTATCTCCATGCAAGCTGGTTGAAAAGTAAATATATAATTTCCACTACAAACTTGTTATGTTTACTTATACATCGAGATTTGAGGTGTCGGGAACATACTAACGGAGATTGAAGTACGACTCCTAAACCTTAATGAAAAATAATATTCCACATCAGGTTTCAAGTCTTATTGCTTAGGACATGACCGCAATACACACATATATCATGACTGGATCTAACCGAGCTAGCTGTTGCACCCATAACCTTTTAAATCGCGTTGCTTGAAAAATTTATTTTAACTGTTGACACTTATGCTGCAGGTTAGGTCGTACATCTGAATTCTTAATATATGGACAGTGGCAACAGCGAAATGCAATTATCGAGGCCACCCGATTATTAGAAAACGAAACAAGCAGGCATAAAAATGGTGAATTGTTGATTGGAGAAACGTCCAATAGTCTACGGACCCCTAAACAGTTCAAGGATAAGGCAAAGAAATGGCAGAAGTTTGTAACTCAGGTGTGTGATTCCTTATGAAGAGTAAACCACTATAAACTTCCTTTTAAAATAATAAACTGATGCTTATTTTACAACATCTACATTAACCTCCCTTGCTATGCAATTTTATGGTTGTATTAAAAATCAAATTGTTATGTTTGCAAAGAAGTTTGATTTTTATAGAAGTGATGGTTTATACTAGAAATATCTTGTAACTAGAGTCCCTAACAGATCATTTTGTGCTCTAATTAAGGAATCACTATTGTGAATACAACTGTAATTAATTCTTTGTGAGTGTAATTACAATGTATTCCTCTAATTTCAAGTTGGTACTATGTCAATGAGGTGTCAACTCAATGGTAAGTAAGAGTTTGACCTTGTAATCTTAAGAGACGGAGTTCGAATTCCCTTGGGAATAGTTGTAAAATGACCATTAGTGGTCACTTTACAAAATAGTAATTTCCCCTTCCCCAAATCTTTTTAATTTTTAAACAGTTAGTATTAGAGTGGGAATTTGAC
Organism: Cicer arietinum; assembly: GCF_000331145.2. NCBI lineage: Eukaryota > Viridiplantae > Streptophyta > Magnoliopsida > Fabales > Fabaceae > Cicer > Cicer arietinum. The sequence goes on from NC_021163.2 coordinate 2,317,609, forward strand.
CTGTCTTAGTGTATAACCTTAAACTGGTAGCTCATTCTGGGCTTATGGCCCAGTAGAGCCTCCATGCATATTTTTGTGTGGAAGATATTCCTGATTGATGAGTTCAGTGAAGAAACAAATTGTAAAATTGAATTTTGAAGAAAAAAAATTTGGAATCAAAGGGTTTATGGTTCAGTAGAAGTAAGATGAAATTTTTGGCACACAAGTTCAACAACATGAGAGTTAAAAATGTTTAGGAGGTGAAAATTGGGGACTTCATGATACCATAAGTTGCATCGTTACATAGTTTAGGTATCTTGGATCCATCTTGTAAAGTGATAGGTAGAGGTTAGGCGCCTAGGCCTAGGAGGATGAAATGAAAAAGTGCTTGAAAATTTACTATCAAACTCAAATGAAAATTTTACAAGACCAACAAGGTTCTATATCACTGAATGTTCGACAATGAAGTCCGAACAAGAGTGTCTTTACAATAAAAAAGCCATCAAGAACAAAAAGTAAGCTTAACAGAGATGCTAATGTTGTGGTATATTAGTGGACTTAAAAGAACAAAATAAGATTATGAATTTGCGAGAAAGTTCAAGCAGCACCTACTGAGAAGATGGCATAGAGTTTCCAAAGGTGGTTAGGTTGATTAGAAGAGGAAGATGATGATTGAAGAGAACTTCAGGAAAACCCTTAATGATGTTTTGGACAGAGGACAACAATGCTGCTTTATTCACATAATTGGCCCCACCTAATGGGGTAATGCTTGATTATTGTACACGATGGATATGCTTAGATACCACCTGATAAAACAATTTACAACTTATATAAAAATTAGTCTAACCGCATTTTCTTTTTTTATTTGAAAATTAACTTGTACACAAACACATGCTTATCATATAAGCACTTATTCAATACGCACTTAATTAAACTATATATCCAAAATGCATCTTAATCTGAGAAACAATTGCCATGAAAAATTTGATTTTTTTATGTGACCTAATAAAAAAGAACGTCAAAATCAGTTATCACGCAGGAACTCACTCTAAACTGTATTTTTGACCAGTTCAATATTTTCATAATGCAACCTATCTTGTATGTATGTACAGGGACTCCATAGAACACCTCTAAATATGTACAACAAAGAAGGTCTTTGTGATGTTATGAAACTTGATAATTCTTTAGCTGAGATAATTTGTCTTTCATCCTCCTAAGTGCTGGAAAATTGAGCTACTTGCTTCTTAATTATTTATCAGGATCACATTTGTAAAATTGAGTATTTCTTAATGGCTATATTGCTCTTTGTCGCTTATAATTGCTTCAGATGGCTTGTTCAATTCCTCCTCATATTTTTTTTATGCTGTAGTTAAATTTTAGCTTGATCATATGTGATAACTATTCACCATTTCAGGCCAAAGCCTCAGGAAGAACTTCTGCAGAATTTCGTGAAATGGGCAATGAAATAGGAGTAAGCGCTGATAAAGTGTTTTCCCATATGTGTATGCACACACACACACAAATCCTTGTTCTGCTTTTGTATGTCTGATTACATGCTCTGGATTGTAATCAGGCGGAAGTTCTTGAGAATTACAGTAACATATTAAAATCTTGCAATGCTCTGGATTATCATGACTTGATCAGCTGTTCTGTGAAGCTACTCACTGATTTTCCTGAAGGTAAACATTTTTCTGAAATATGCAATTAACAATAATCTGTTCATTGATACAGTTTGTTGTGTTAACTTTTGTTTGTTCAAACTATTTCATAGTTTTCAGAGAAAGTCAGGATTCATGGAAAGCTGTTGTTGTAGATGAGTTCCAAGATACTAGTGCCATGCAATACAAGCTTCTAAAGATTCTTGCATCCCATCATAAAATAACAATTATCGGTGATGATGATCAGGTTTTTGTTCTATAATCCCTAATGTTTGAGAAGTCTGGTTGGATATCTATATTGTTTTCTCTCTGTGAATTTAAATTTTTTTCCTAATTACTGCACTAATGTCTTATTTTTCTTACAGTCCATTTTCAGTTTCAATGGAGCTGACATTTCCGGATTTATTTCCTTCCGTAACGATTTTCCAAACTACAAAGAGGTTTCTGTTGTCTTTGACTGATTATGATTTTAATGCCACATACTTATCTCTTATTTGGTTGTGTTTTACCCACATATATTGACAGTGAAATGCATACTAAATGTCGTCATTTGGATATGACTTGCTTTTTTTGGTTCAGATTAGGCTTAACAAAAACTATCGGTCCACACGTTGCATTGTTGAGGCTGCATCTTCTCTTATTAAAAATAATGCCAAGCGATGTCAGTCGAAGAAGGTTCTTACTGATAACTCTTCTGGATCCAAGGTACTTACATCTTGCAGTTTGCTGATTTGAAAAGTATGTCATGCTTTATTGTGATTTTCCTTTTTATATAAATTGATTTTTGTACTAATCTGCAGATAGTTATGAAGGAGTGTCACAATGAGGATGCTCAATGTGCATTTGTTGTTGACAAGATCTTAGAAATTTCATCTAATCATTCAGCAGAGAACTTTTCCTATGGCAACATTGCAATTCTCTACCGTAGGCGGGTGATGTTTCTTGATATTGTAACTATTATAACCATATAGAAAAGCAATTACCCCGTATCTGGCTGAATGATCTTTGCTTCTTTCTACCTTTCTTCCTGTTTCAGATATCAGGGAAAGCCTTCCAAATGGCTTTTCGGGATAGGAAAATACCATTTAACATTCACGGTGTGGCTTTTTACAGAAAAAAGGTATTTTTCTTTTCTGTTATTAAGACCAAGAAGCGTTTATTTATATAAAATAATAACGGATTCTCCCGCACTAACAATGCAGTGCAGTTATTATTGATAAAAACTGCCTGCTAATAATAAAACTGTCTACTAATATTAACTAACAAGACCCATTATTATTGCTATCCTAATTAAGGGCCAATCTATGTTGTCGGTCACGGATAACGGTGCGGAGCGTCCAACCCCAAAAATGGGATAGCTGGATCCCGGATAGCGGGATGACCGCTATTGTGAAGAACAAAAAACAGTATATAAACTAAATATAAAATACAAACAATAGACAAAAATACTAAAAAATAGAAAAAATAAAATACACAAAAATTAAGGGGTAATCATAGTACTTCATATTTCATAATCAAAATGTAACATCATAATCAAGATCTAATAGTAATAAAAAATAGTGGAAGAAGAACAAAAACAGAGGAGGAATAAGAAAAAACGAGAGGAAGAAAAAGAAGAAGAAAAACGAGAAAAACAAAAACAGAGGAAGAATAAAGAGAAGAAGGGTTGCGGCAGTTAATTGGAGGAGCAGAAGAAGAAAGGTCAAGAAATAACAAAATAATAGGGATTTGGGTGCGAAAAGACTCAAATATCCTTAATGAAATTAAAAAAATTCAACAAAACATGTAAAAACAGAGTAGCGGGTCATGGATCCGGGTCAAGGTGTGACGCATTAGTGCGTCGGAGCGCTATTCGTGGCCGTGTTCGCCGCAATCGGTGACGGCGGTTTAATGGCCAGACGTGCCGCGGGGACAACGTCTGATGCACCGCATTTCTGCTATCGCGCGTGAAAGCGCCACTATTGACAACAGAGGGGCCAATATCTAACAATCCTCCTATAAGGGCCTGCTTCCACACATTGTTGTGCACCATTAGGAAGAATGAAAGGAACCCCTAGATTGTAAAACCTTTAGTTCATGATTCCGTGTAGAAAGTAATGAAATAATACTTTCATGTCTTATTACTATAATCTTAGACTGTTTATATAGGAAAATGAATTACAATAGCAGCTGTCCCATTAATTAGAGCTAATAATGACACCATCAAATATACTAAAAATAGAGGATAAAATGAAATCATGGAGAACCAAATTACATTTTTTCCGATTCTCCTACAGAAACATTATGTTGTTGCAAGGTCAAACACAAATGTAGAATATCAAGCCATTGATACGAGGTAGTTGTGAGCTCATCTAGTTCAAACACTTACTTTAGGAGCTTAGATTTGTGTAGGTTATGTACACGACACTCGTATGTGATAAATTGCACTGTATATCACCTCAAATCAAGTATTTCACGAGAGGACTAGCATATTGTGATAGAATAATATTTTATGAAAGATCAACTAATAGATTTTTCAACTTAGTCTTTGAGGGGTTCTCGGATAAGCTACATATGTAATAGGCTTGGTGCTTATGATGCATGCTCTAGTTTGAGGGGAAGTTTTAAAAATAGTGCAAATAGTAGTAGTGCTTTCTTATTCGAGTTCACAGGCTCTTGAAAGTTTTATTTTTAAAATTCTATAACTATCTGGTCTGCAAATTCTTGTATCTTTACCTTTGCCAACATGCCATAAGTCTTTTTACCTTGTCCCTTCTTATAATAGGTAGTCAAAACTATCATTGCTATGCTTCAAACAGCTCTGCCTGGTTGTGATGATGGCTCATATTGTCGAGTCTTCAAGGCTTTACTTCCTTTCGAGAAGGATATGAAAAAGAGGGTACAAGTTTTATTATGATTTTCAGTTTGGACAATGCACAAGGGAGCTATTTCCATGGTGGCTTACTATCTTTTGGTTTTATCCTTTCAGCATTTGTGTTTCATATTAGTGTTTATTTTTGCAGGTAGTTGACCATATCAACAAAATTTCAACTATTAGAAAATGCAGTTTCTTATCAGCTGCCTGTGACATCTTTAGTGCAAAGGTTTCTGGTACTTTTAAAAGGTGGTAAAAAAATTGTTCTTGAAAGTTTTATGACTTTATCATGTTATATAAAGAAGTATTTGAAATATTTTATTACTGTTGAAATCCCACTTTGACCAATGGTATGGGCACAGTATTCTGGATAGGTTCTATAAGATTCTCAATAAGTTGCTTAGTGTAATAGACATAAGTCCTAACTTACTGTTTCTACTTTCTGTTAATGCTGCTATGGTTGTGCAACTATATATACCTCTGTAATGTGTAATATAGTCTTTCACACACTTGCTCTCTCTCTCTCTCTATATATATATATATATATATATATATTTAATTATTTCTCTATCCGACAAATACTTTGAGGCCTCTCTACGGTCATTGCCTTGGGAAAACCCCATTTCAACAAACCCATTGCAACCCATTCAATTGGACAAAGCTTCGACCATCCTGCTCAATATTGCACTGCCTAACATCACCATTCCTCAATCCAAGATTATTACTTTCTCCCACACTATTTTTTAGAAGTTAGATAATAAAATTTCCAGCTGTGGAAGCAGCAGTTGAATCCAGTTTTTAAAGGTTACAGGCTTCACCATTTCGTTGTTAATCCTGCAATTCCTGCGAGATTCTTTACTGAAGAGATACATAACTATTGTTGTGGCATCTCTATTTTGCGTTGCATAGTCAAAGAACTAATCTTATTTCTTGACAACTTTTGGAGAATGTAAATAATTACTTTTGTGCACAAACCATAGCTCTGGTGATGCATCTTTGTATAGAGCTGTGCAATAATAGCTTTGGTGATGCTATTGTGAATGCATTAATTGAAATAGTTCTTTAACCTCAGCCATATTTTCTCTGCAAATAATTCTACAGATCAATCTACTGCTCTCTCCATTCCAAAACATTGTCTGTTTAAGGTAATTGCACACAAATTAAGAAAACACTTAATTGATGCGTATAAATACCAAAATACCCTTAATACGTGCCAATTTTCAATACAATGTTAATAAATACTTTGTTATAAATACTCTTGTAAAATGCAAATGGACATTACTGTTTAGGGGAATAGTTGGAAGAAAATACCTAATGTATCTTTTGTATCTAAAATACCTGTAGTATTTGAACAAATTTAAAATACTTCAAAGACCAGTTCTGGAATGGAGGGAGTATCCCCTTGGAAATGATTTCTCAGAATACTAACTGTACTCCTTCACACTCAAAACAGGCGCAGTCGTACATAGCTTACACAGAAAGATAACTCTAATGCTATTAATTCTTTAGAATTTAGGGGTTTGTGCTTGTAGTTTGATGTTATGTAGTTTTTCAGTTCTGGCATTTTTGTTAACATGTGGCTTCATTAGCTAATTATGTTCCCATGTGAAGAATTCCTGTGAAGCCATTTGATATACATATCTTCTCTGTATTCTTGTTCTGCTAATTGTTATAGGATTATAAACTAATTGATATAATGACTTTCATCACTCTTATGGATCATAGGAGTGAGATTACCCATGGAAAGAAGGTTTTGATGACGATAGAGATCATATCAAATCTTGTCAACAGGGTAAATGCTTTCTCTACTATGATTGCTGATTTTGTTTATGTTTAAAGTAATGATTTACACGTGTCTTTATTGGAGAGAAAGTACATATCATGGTGAGGTGACATCTGGCCCTTCAATTTTTCATAACTGTGGGAAACATTGAATGAGGAGTATTCAATATGATGAGAGGGGACAAGTGCAAATATTGATAATTGGATCTTACATTAATGACGCAATGACTATTTTGGAGGATATTGGGGAAAATAGTGAGGCGGGGCTTTTGTTAACAATGTTGTGGAATGTTTCTAGTGCTTTTTGTCTAGTTGGAAGGAATTTTCAAGACAGTTTTATTGTTGCCATTACTATGGATTAAGTTTTGTACTTTTATTGGCTTACTGGATAATTTGTGGTGATCGACATTTTTCCCTTTTAAGCACGAACGTACTGTCTCTTGTTGATATGTAGTTGTTGGAGGCTTCATTGTGTATTGTAGATCAAATGGCAATATTTTTAGAATAGGTAAAGGAAGACCCGAGGAAACATAAGTTGAAAGCATAAAAAAGAATTTGCGGTTTTACTAAAGAAATGGTTTCTAATAAATCTCAATGCTGTCTATTGGTTCATATAGCTAATTTACTAGTCAAATTGTTTTTATTCTACCTGTTTATCCATGGATTTGGTTCTCCTTTGATTTTTGAATAGCAAAAAATGATTCTATTAGATAAAGGAAGTCAATTTTTATCATACAGTGATTTGTCATGATTGATTGTAGGGTTCCCTAGTTATATTTTAAATAATTCTCTCTTTCTCTCTCAAACATAATCATATAGTTTTAATTAGTGTTTAATAGATATGGATTGACAATGTAAATTTTTTTTTTTATACAGTCAGAACAATCATATCTCAAAAAATGTTTGTTGAAATATTTTAGAAAGTAATATAGCTTAGTGACACTGATGAAATATGAAATTTATGACTGCAAAACTTTTTTGTACTGTTTGTGCATATCTTGTAAACTCCTTTTTAAATTATTTATTCTTACATCCCTCTTCCTTAATAGTATGTGCCATAAATCAAATACAACTTGACTTACTTTTTTAGTCCTAACCATTTCTGGAAAATTCAAGGCTTATGATTGACTTTTTTCACCTCTTGCAATAAACACTTTACTCACTTGAAATGCATGCCATGTTTAATTATGACAGGAAAAATCAATTTCAGCTATCATAACTTCTGTGGCGAAAATGATACCTGAGGTTTGTCTTACCTCACTTTGATTTTACCTCTAAAAAATTACTGTATTTACCCATGGGTTATTGTTTTTTCTTATAATTGTATGATCAGCTTAATTGATGGGGATATTAGCTGTTGTTTGAACATATTTTTCTTTCTTTTGTAACTGTATATATTGGGAAAAACCCATGTCCTCCATTGGATATAGTTAGAGCTCTAAAAGAATTTATAAAGAGCGGCACCCTTTATCTTACAAGCTGGTTTTGTGAGGATGCGTTATACTCAATATAAAAACTTAAGATGGTATCCGAGTCTATCGATTAGGCTACTCACCATTTATTTACACGGACCAAGCCTAATAGTACTAAATGTAAGGGAATGTATTGGAAAAAACTCAAGTCCCACATTAAATGTTGTAGTAAATCAAAGAATAAAAATGTTATATTCTCATATATTAAACAATAGGGTTACAGGGAAGGAATATATAGAGGAGGTAAGCACACAACCGTCCTCATCAGAAAAGAAATACAATTAATACAATAACTCCTCATAAGGAAATAATGACCAAATCCCTCTTATTCTAGGAAACAAATAATGCTTAATCAACCGTATTAAAGTGGCAGATTTCCACGTTTCCCCTCAAGCTAAGTTGTAGATGTTTAGCAATCCTAGCTTGGATGTAAGATTCTCAAATGTTTTCCTTGGCACTGCCTTGGTGAGAATGTCAGCAGTTTGTTGGCTTGTAGGGATATACTGGAGTGATATATTCGCATTTTCAATATTTTCTTTGATAAAATGACGATCAATCTCAACATGTTTTGTCTTGTCGCGATGAACAAGATTCTTAGCAATGCTGATGGTAGACTGATTATCACACAACACCTTTATGGGAATTGAATTTAGGACTCCAATTTCACGAAACACCTTCTTTAACCATATTCCCTCACAAATACCTTGAGATAAAGCTCTAAATTCGGCTTCTGCTGAACTACGAGGCACATTAGATTGTTTTTTTATTCTGCCAAGTGACTACGTTTCCCCAAACAAAGGTACAATAGCCTGATGTTGAGCATCGGTCAGTGACAGAGCCTGCCCAATCAACATCAGTGAATATTTCAATTTCTCTATTTGTTGTCTTTTGGAAAATTAATCCCTGGTCTGATGTCATTTTCAAATATATGAGAATTTTGTATACTGCTTCCATATGTTATGTCGGATAGTTCATGAATTGGCTCACTGTACTCACTGCAAAACTAATGTTTGGTCTAGTATGAGATACATAAATGAGTTTTCCAACTAAAACCTTTGATATCTTCCTTTATCAACTGGTGCACCATTGTTTAGAGTCCCTAGCTTCATAGTTGCATCTGTTGAAATTGTGGGATTTTAGAGAAAAAGAGGAGAGAAAATAATAAGGGTTTGAATATTATTGATAATAGCTTTATGCTAACTTGATTACAAAAGACTCAATACTAATCTTTATTTATAGAGAAACATAGACTCAATCCTAAATCAGGAATAAATCATAATAATAATGAGATATATTCTAAGATATCTCTATGATTATAAATTGATCCTAAGAAATAACTCAAGATACTCTAATATAATATAAAAGATCTTATAAAAAGATGGAAAACAACTCAGAGATGCAGGTGAAGTCGAAGAGAATTGCTATAAATACAACATAGCCAGATAGCCGAAATGATCATTAGCTTGAGAGAAATTCATGGCAAGCAATTGAACAAAGCAATGTCCGTTCTTCTAAAAACTGCATTTGGAAGCTTCAAACCAATAATATTGAAGAGGTGTGCTTCAAGGATGTAACGCCCCGGATTTTGATCCAAGACATTACTTAAAAATATTTATTTTCTTTCAAAAACGGCTTAATTTTTTTTTTTTTAAAGTAGTTCATCATATAATAAATAAAATTTCTCTAGTAAATAGTTTAATTCTATTTTAAAAAAAATACCACAATGCGATTTATCGGATATTATTATTTGTAAAGACAATTTACTAATTGTAGAAAATGTTCGCTCAAAAATAGAATAACTCAAGTTTTTCCTAGCAGAAGGACCCCGCCTCCGCATTTCTATTAAAAATCAACGATGAGAAATAAATAAACTTAAAAATTGTATCACAACGGTTTTATCACTACAAACATTATTATTATTATTTTATTAAAGTACCCATTTTTCCCACGCGCGTGCGCCAAGCAAACGTCATTCATGCAACCCTTCAAGATCGTTAGTACCTAAATGTTGGTGTAAGGGGTCAGTTCATCCCACGGCAAAATTAGACCAAATAATAAGTTAACAACCATAAAATATAAATATAAAATCTTTTTGTAATAAAAGATTTAGAGAAAATGATTTTTATAATTCATAAGGTGTACCAAAAATTATAAAATATATCTAAACAACAAGTAGTAACTCACCTTAGAATAAATAATTAAATAAAAATAATAATGGCAATAAAATGTATGCAAATTATGCATGTCCTAAACATACATGATCCGGATATAGCCAGCCACTAAGGCGTCCACACAGAAGCCCCCCATACCAAGGGGAAAAATAAACCCAGCCACTAAGGCGTCCACAAAGATGAATATGGTATGTCATGACAATGATAATGATGTTCAAAATGTACAAATCGCTAGCCACTTAGGCAACCACAAAGAAAAATCATACACAAATAACCAGCCACTTAGGCAACCACAAAGAAAACTATTCATTAATGCATTCAAAAATCAATTTCCTCATATTGGTAAATGAAAAATAAACTTTTCATCAATTTCATCAAAACACGTATATTGTTCATAAAAGTCAAGTTTTAAAATTTAAATACTCAAGAATCAAGGATTAAAATTAAATACATCATAATAAACATGTTAATGACTACATCATTATAAAAATCATAACTTTATAAGTAAGTACTCTAAAACATGTATGGCATTGAACGTTTTCACAACAAACATATTGATGAAGGTATGGTAATAAAATATAATTCTATAATTAATTTCATCAAAATAGAGATATTACTCAAAAGAAACAATCAAAGCATGATAGTTAATTTCTTTACGACGAAAATAAAATCGACATTTTTCTTTTAATACATTCAGACACCATATCAATATCTTACGAATCGCTAATTTAATATCTAACCTAACTCTGCATGGGGAAAAGCCCTTACCTTGGACGCTTTCCTTCCACGTACCACTATATAGCCCTCGAAAGTCTCACCAAGGTGAATAAAAGTTTATAGCTCCGATCAAAAAGCTAGGGAATGTAAGGATGGTTGTTTGAGTGGCTTAGAAAATATTTGAGATGAATGTAGTGTTGGTAATGCGTGTGAGTGATTATGACTTATTTTCCTCTACTGTAAGTTTAATCGTGTCCTAAGAAGGAGAGGTGTATGTGACTAATAAAGGAGGCATAAAGCTGATCAGAGAGAATGAATAATTCTCTTCATTGAGTTTAATTGCACACATGAATAAGGAATTAAATTGGAATAATGCCATTCAATGACCAACCGTTAAGAATTAATTGGCATTCATGTATTTATTCTTGCTAGTTACACATTTGAATGGACACAATATAAATTAAATTTTATAAAATATAATTATAAAAATAGTAGTGTGAGTGATTAAATTTGACTTAGTCAAAATTGGCTTGGTCATTGTTCACTCTAAGACAAATATTTCTACGAGTTTTAATTAGTCAATAATAAAAATCCCAATAATAAATTATTTAATATGAAAATACTTTATCAAATAATTAAACATTCAAAGAATAATTATCTTACTATCGTCACACTAAATTAATAAAAGGATAAACAAAACTAATGATTTTAAATTAATTAATTAAAAAAAAGGGTGTTACAATACTTACCCCCTTAAAATAGTTTCGTCCTCGAAACTAAGAGGTCTCTAAAAGGTATGGGTAAAGCTCTCTTATCTTCTCTTCCAACTCCCAAGTAGCATCCCCAGTTGTCTGGTTCCAAATCACCTTAACCAACGGAATTTCCTTTCCCCTCAAATGTTTGGTAGTTCTGTCAGCGATGCTTATCGGTGGGACCTCGAAGGTAAAATTCTCCTTCAATTGAATATCATCTGGCGCAATAATATGGGATGGATCTGCAATGTACTTCCTCAATTGTGATACATGGAACACATCATGTAAATTAGCTAAATTCGGTGGTAAAGCAATTTGATACGCCACTGGACCCACACGTCGAAGAATTTGATATGGTCCAATAAACTTCGGAGTAAGCTTTTTAGACTTCAATGCCCTACCAACTCCAGTAGTAGGCGTCACTCTCAAGAATACATGTTCATCCTCCTGAAACTCTAAGGGTCTCCTATGTCGATCAGCATAACTCTTCTGCCTGCTCTGTGCTGTTCTCATCCGCTCTTGGATCTGACGCACCTTCTCTGTAGTCTGTTGCACCAGCTCTGGCCCTACGATTAAGTTTTCGCCATCCTGATACCAACACAAGGGAGTTTGACACTTGCGCCCATACAAAGCCTCGTACGGGGCCATACCGATGCTTGCATGATAGCTATTATTATAGGTAAATTCGACAAGAGGCAATAGATCATCCCAACTTCCTCTGTTATCTAATGTACAAGCTCTTAGCAAATCTTCTAAGGTCTGAATAGTCCTTTCAGTTTGGCCATCGGTTTGAGGGTGGTAAGCAGAACTCAATCTCAATTTAGTACCCAATGCCTCATGCAATGCTCCCCACAAACGAGAAGTGAACTTTGGATCTCTATCTGACACAATGCTAGATGGTATCCCGTGTAATCTAACAATTTCCGCAACGTAAATCTCTGCAAGCTTAGATACATTGTAAGTAGTCCTTACAGGTATGAAATGTGCGGATTTTGTGAGCCTGTCAATAATCACCCAAATGGAGTCAAATTTCTTCTGAGTCTTAGGTAATGCCACCACAAAGTCCATAGATATGCTATCCCATTTCCACACTGGTACATCTAATGACTGCAACAATCCAACAGGTTTTTGGTGTTCAACCTTAGCCTTTTGGCAAGTCAGGCAAGACGCCACATATTCCGCCACTTGTTTCTTCATTCCTGGCCACCAAAATCTTTGCTTCAAGTCTTTATACATCTTTGTAGTACCAGGATGAATACTCAGTTTGCTCTTGTGGGCCTCATCCAAAATGGTTTTTCTCAACTCTGCATTATCCGGCACACAAATACGTTTATTACACCACAAAATGTTATCTGGACCCATTTGAAATTCGGGAGCCTTGCCGGTCTCAACCAATTTTCGTCTCCCCTGAATAGTCTCATCGGTCGCTTGAAGGGCTTTTATCTCATTCATTAGTTTATTATCTACAATGATCATTCCACATTGTACTTTTCCCGACAAAGAATCCATATTAAGATCCAAGTCGCGAAAATTCTCTAACAACTCTAATCCCTTCATTTTTATGGATGACAAATGGGCCCGCTTCCTACTCAAGGCATCAGCCACCACATTGGCCTTTCCTGGGTGATAGTGCAACGTGAACTCATAATCCTTGATGAACTCCATCCATCTCCGCTGTCGGATATTAAGCTCCTTCTGGTCGAACAAGTATTTCAAACTTTTATGGTCACTGTATACATCAAAATTGCACCCATACAGATAGTGCCTCCAAATTTTTAGTGCAAAAACTATTGCAGCCAACTCCATGTCATGCGTGGGATAATGTTTCTCATGCACCTTCAACTGTCTTGAAGCATATGCTACCACCTGTTTGTTCTGCATAAGTACACAACCCAACCCTTGTAAAGAAGCATCACAATAAACTTCATATGGTTCTTCTGGTTGTGGTAACACCAACACCGGTGATGTAGTTAGCTTCTCTTTCATCATCTGAAAACTCCTTTCACATTCCTCCGTCCATGCGTAAATATGATTCTTCCTTGTGAGTTGTGTCAACGGCGCTGCAATCTTGGCAAAATCCTCAATGAATCTTCTATAATATCCAGCCAAGCCCAAGAAACTTCTAATCTCTGTGACGGTCTGTGGTTGTTTCCATGCCACCACAGCCTCTACTTTAGTTGGGTCGACAGCGATACCTTCCTTTGAAATAACGTGTCCCAAGAATTTCACCTCCTCCAACCAGAATTCACATTTCCCCAAATTAGCATACAATCTCTTGTCCTTCAAGACTTGCAAAACTTGACGTAGGTGAACTTCATGTTCCTCCAGGCTCTTAGAATAAATCAATATGTCATCAATGAAGACCACTACAAATTTGTCTAAGAAGGGGTGAAATATACGATTCATGTAGTCCATGAAAATAGCTGGTGCATTGGTGACACCAAAAGGCATCACCAAATACTCAAAGTGTCCATAGCGAGTCCTGAATGCAGTTTTAGGAATGTCTTCTTCCTTCACCCGAATCTGATGATACCCCGACTTCAAATCAATCTTAGAAAATATCATTGCTCCTTTGAGTTGGTCCATCAAGTCATCAATGCGTGGCAAGGGATACCTATTTTTGATGGTGACTTTGTTAAGTTGACGGTAATCGACACAGAGTCTAGACTTTCCATCCTTCTTCTTCACTAGGAGTACTGGTGCTCCCCAAGGTGAGACACTCGGTCGTATGAACTGTTTAGATAAAAGGTCCTCCAACTGATTTTTCAACTCTGACAATTCCGATGGAGACATTCTATATGGTGCAATAGATATAGGTCCTGTACCCGGAGTCACATCAATTGAAAATTCAATATCACGAACTGGGGGTAATCCTGGTACATCCGGCGGAAATACCTCTGGAAAATCTTCGACCACAAGTATCCCGTCTACCCCCACCTCTAGCTTCGTACCGACTGAGTTGAGGGAAACACACTTCCGAACTCCCTCTTTCAAAGAGAAGTTCAATTTATTGGTATCGAGGAATCGAGAAACACCTGGGTCTGGGAATATCACAGACTTACGAGCACAATCCAATAGAACATAATGGCTTGACAACCAATCCATTCCAAGGATCACTCCCACATGCTTGAGGGGAATACAAATCAAATCAACGTTGAATCTCATATCGAACACAATCAACGGGCATTGCAAGCAAGCCGTATTACATTTCACTGATTCGGTAGAAGGTAGGGTAACCACCAAATCAAACGGCAAAGTAGTAATAGTAAGTTGGAGCGAATCCACCCAATCCAATGAAATGAATGAGTGTGTTGCCCCCGAATCATAAATTACATTAAGTGATTTTCCAGCAATTAAACACTCACCTTGGATAAGCTCAGAGGAAGATGGAGTTTCCTCTCCATTGATGTGGTAGACACGTCCCTTGGCAGTAGGGCGTACAACATTGTCGTTGATATTGTTGCGGTTGACAGCTCTATCGTCCTTCCGTTCAGGGCATTCATTTGCAAAATGGTCTGGTTTCTGACAAATGTAACAAACCCTTGGTCTGATTGGACACTCAGACATCTTGTGTCCCTCTCTGTTGCAGCGAAAACACTTAACAGGGTACGCCTGGTTCTGACTTGGAACTTTTGGCCCTTGACCTTCCCCGTTTTGAGGTCGAGGTTGATCTCTAGCATTCCCCAGTGGTCGGGCATATGGCTTGTATTGTTGATGCTGCTTGCCCCTATTATGTTGGTCGTTATGCCCCTGTTTTCAAATATTAACATTTAGAGGTAGATATTCACATTTAGAGGCCAAACTTATGACTCTAATGATATGGATGGATTTAAATCTCTACCTGAGGTCTGATGGGTCCACCTACAACACCCCTATTCAGACGGCTCTGTTTCATCTGCTCCACTTTCTTGCATTTCTCCACTAGTACTTGATATTGGCGTATCTCCAAGGGCCCCACTAACTCCTTAATTTCATACCTAAGCCCACTTTCAAACCTCTCGCACATGTATTCTTCATCTATCTGATTTAGGAAATAGCGGAAGTGCTTTGCTAGGGACTCGAACTTTGCCGCATATTCCGCTATCGTGAGATTCCCTTGATACAACTTCAGAAATTGGGCCTCCTTCTCAGCCCTAGCACTTTTCGGGAAGTATTTTTCTAGGAACTTATTCTTGAAAGCCTCCCAGGTTAGCTCTTCATGATTTGTCTCCATCATTTTCTTCGCACCTCGCCACCAGTATTCAGCTTCACCAATCATCAAATAGGTTGCATACTCTACTTTCGCATTGTCAGAGCAGTGTAAGATCTCGAAGATCTTCTCGATTTCTTGCAGCCAAAGATCAGCCTTGTCGGGGTCATGTTCCCCTTTGAATTTAGGCGGATCTTGTCGACGAAATTCATTCAATGCTCTTGCTGCACTGGCTGCTTCATCCCTCTGATCCCTCTGTGCATCTCGTTGAGCCTGGATCGCAGCTTGTTGGGCCATTGCTGCGGCCATAGCATTCATGGCTTGGATTGCTTCAGTCATGTCGTTTCTTCCTTGGGGAACC
>NC_021163.2:2334336-2387411 GCF_000331145.2 Cicer arietinum
AAAAAACATCACAATGCGATTTATCGGATATTATTATTTGTAAAGACAATTTACTAATTGTAGAAAATGTTCGCTCAAAAATAGAATAACTCAAGTTTTTCCTAGCAGAAGGACCCCGCCTCCGCATTTCTATTAAAAATCAACGATGAGAAATAAATAAACTTAAAAATTGTATCACAACGGTTTTATCACTACAAACATTATTATTATTATTTTATTAAAGTACCCCTTTTTCCCACGCGCGTGCGCCAAGCAAACGTCATTCATGCAACCCTTCAAGATCGTTAGTACCTAAATGTTGGTGTAAGGGGTCAGTTCATCCCACGGCAAAATTAGACCAAATAATAAGTTAACAACCATAAAATATAAATATAAAATCTTTTTGTAATAAAAGATTTAGAGAAAATGATTTTTATAATTCATAAGGTGTACCAAAAATTATAAAATATATCTAAACAACAAGTAGTAACTCACCTTAGAATAAATAATTATATAAAAATATTAATGGCAATAAAATGTATGCAAATTATGCATGTCCTAAACATACATGATCCGGATATAGCCAGACATTAAGGCGTCCACACAGAAGTCACCCATACCAATGGGGAAAATTAAACCAGCCACTAAGGCGTCCACAAAGATGCATATGGTATGTCATGACAATGATAATGATGTTCGAAAATGTACAAATCGCTAGCCACTTAGGCAACCACAAAGAAAAATCATACACAAATAACCAGCCACTTAGGCAACCACAAAGAAAACTATTCATTAATGCATTCAAAAATCAATTTCCTCATATTGGTAAATGAAAAATAAACTTTTCATCAATTTCATCAAAACACGTATATTGTTCATAAAAGTCAAGTTTTAAAATTTAAATACTCAAGAATCAAGGATTAAAATTAAATACATCATAATAAACATGTTAATGACTACATCATTATAAAAATTATAACTTTATAATTAAGTACTCTAAAACATGTATGACATTGAGCGTTTTCACAACAAACATATTGATGAAGGAATGGTAATAAAATATAATTCTATAATTAATTTCATCAAAATAGAGATATTACTCAAAAGAAACAATCAAAGCATGATAGTTAATTTCTTTACGACGGAAATAAAATCGACATTTTTCTTTTAATACATTCAGACACCATATCAATATCTTACGAATCGCTAATTTAATATCTAACCTAACTCTGCATGGGGAAAAGCCCTTACCTTGGACGCTTTCCTTCCACGTACCACTATATAGCCCTCGAAAATCTCACCAAGATGAATAAAAGTTTATAGCTCCGATCAAAAAGCTAGGGAATGTAAGGATGGTTGTTTGAGTGGCTTAGAAAATATTTGAGATAAATGTAGTGTCGGTAATGCGTGTGAGTGATTATGGCTTATTTTCCTCTACTGTAAGTTTAATCGTGTCCTAAGAAGGAGAGGTGTATGTGACTAATAAAGGAGGCATAAAGCTGATCAGAGAGAATGAATAATTCTCTTCATTGAGTTTAATTGCACACATGAATAAGGAATTAAATTGGAATAATGCCATTCAATGACCAACCGTTAAGAATTAATTGGCATTCATGTATTTATTCTTGCTAGTTACACATTTGAATGGACACAATATAAATTAAATTTTATAAAATATAATTATAAAAATAGTAGTGTGAGTGATTAAATTTGACTTAGTCAAAATTGGCTTGGTCATTGTTCACTCTAAGACAAATATTTCTACGAGTTTTAATTAGTCAATAATAAAAATCCCAATAATAAATTATTTAATATGAAAATACTTTATCAAATAATTAAACATTCAAAGAATAATTATCTTACTATCGTCACACTAAATTAATAAAAGGATAAACAAAACTAATGATTTTAAATTAATTAATAAAAAAAAGGGTGTTACAAAGGAGAGAAAGGCAAGGCCAAAATGACCATCAATGAAAAAAGAAGTCATTACTAATATGATTCATCTGTGGGAAAAGGGACACCACCGGAATGATCGTCGGTGGGAATAAAAGCCACTGTTATAATCTATTAATAAGAACTAAATTGCATGACAAACACCAAAGAAGAAGCAACGCGACTCTAGTGAAACGAAGCCATGATCGATCAACGGAGTGAGAAAATGTATTCAAAACAGGAGAGACAATGGTTGTTTCAGAAAACTTGTTGGAAAACTTTTCCAACATCGACAACGGATGGAAGGCAGCAGTAGACGGCGGATCTTGGAAGCACATGAGCTCGCGTGGAGCAACT
Source organism: Cicer arietinum (assembly GCF_000331145.2). Taxonomy (NCBI): domain Eukaryota; kingdom Viridiplantae; phylum Streptophyta; class Magnoliopsida; order Fabales; family Fabaceae; genus Cicer; species Cicer arietinum. The sequence continues at coordinate 2,336,608 of NC_021163.2, forward strand.
TTTGACCTAAAAATATCTGGGATGTGTAGATTCGGAGATTCCGCACACAATGGAAGTAGGTGTAACTGTAGCCCGAAACTAGAATGTGAGAGCAGATTTGAAACTTCGAGGTGAAGGTGCGATTGGCCGACCAAGCAGCGACTGAGAGGCATCAAAACATGTTGGAATGTTGGAAAAGAGAAACTATGATTATATTCCCAAACTGTTGGGAACTCGGCAGCGGAATAGAGGCGAGATCGTTCAAGAAGGATCGAAATAGGCTCTAGAACATGTGTGGTAAACATAAGAGATCTAGCAACTTCCAGGATGCGTCTATTTTGTCTTTCTGCTACCCCATTCTCCTGTGGGGTGTCAACACGAGCTTTGATGAATGATCCCATGGCTGTCCAAATATTCTCCAAGAGACGTTTCAAAGTACTTTCTTGCATTATCTGTTTTTAGAACCTAGATTTTGGTTTGAAATTGAGTTTGAACCATGTTATTGAATTTTCGAAAAATTTGACCAAGTTCAGACTTTTCTTTCATAAGGAACAACCATGTTATTCTAGAATGATCATCCACAAACAACACAAACCATCTAGATCCTGTGATATTTTTTATTCTAGATGGTTCCCACACATTGCTGTGAATCATGGAAAAAGGATGAGAGGCTTTATAAGGTAACATATAATAAGAATGACGAACATGTTTAGAAAATTGACAAACTTTACATTGGATTTTTATTTTTGCATAATGAAGGAAACAATTTTTGAAGATACATAAAACTTAGGTGACCTAGACGATAATGCCACAACATAATAGCACTATCCTTATTTTGTTGGTTGGTTGACTCAACACAAGCTGCATTGTGAGTTTTCTTATAGGAGGATGATTTGTTTGAAGAGGATAGAATCCTGAGCAAATCTTAGCACTCCAATCGTCCTCCCCGAATCCTAAGTCTGAAATTCACACAAGTTTGAGGCAAATTTAGCAACACAGTTAAGATCATTAGAAAGCTTACTCACAGATAACAAATTGCAATCCAAGTTTAAAACATGTAGGAATTTTTTTAACTCTATATCTTTTGACAGAGTGACCAAACCTATACCAACTACTTTAGAGAATGAGCCATCAACAACTTTTACAGATAGTCCATCATAACATGGACTATAATGATGAAATAGTGATTTATCCCCCATCATGTGATCTGAAGCACCCAAATCAACTATCCATGGCTTATGATTTCTAGTTTTAGCAATAAAAGCAGTTAAGAAATTACCTTTGTGAGCTAATGATGCAACTTTGGTACCATTTTGGAAGGACATATGAGAGAACATCTTTTGGAGGGATTCAATTTGTTCTTGACTAAATGGAGTGGATTGGGGAGCAGCTATGTGATTTACTTTTTTAGTTGAGACATGATTGCCTCTACTTTCCCTGTCCATGGTGGATTTTGAAGGTTTCCAATCAGTGTGTTTCCCATGTATTTTCCAGCACGTGTCTTTAGCGTGACCAGTTCTTTGACAATGATCACACCAAGGCCTCTTCTTCTTTAACCGCTAATCTCCAGAATGATGGTGGACTCCTCGGACAACAAGTGCTGACTGATTTTCCATGGTAGCTATTGTAGAGGACTCTCCCAACATCACTTTCTTCCCGCTTTCTTCTCTTCGTACTTCAAAGAAGACTTCTTTGGTAACTTGGTAAAGGCTTGGTTCCAAGTATCCTTCCTCATACTTCATCCAAGTTCTTGTTAAGTCCCATCAAGAACATGAAAATTCTTTTCTTCTCAACAATCTCCTTGTATTTCTTGGAATCAGCCAAGCAGGTCCAGCTATGTTCTTCAAATAAATAAAGTTCTGCCATTGACGCGTGAGAGAGTTATAAAACTGTGGGACTATTAGATCTCCTGTTGCAAATCCTGCAAAGTTGTCTCAATCTCAAAGACGACTGATGTGTTTTCTTTGCTCAAGTAAATCCCTCTTATTCTAGGAAACAAATAATGCTTAATCAACTGTATTAAAGTGGCAGATTTCCACAAAAGTAGATAGAGCTCTAAAAGAGTTTATAAAGAGCGAAACCCCTCACCTTACAAGCCGATTTTGCAAGGATGAGTTAGACCCGATATAAAAATCTAGGAGTATATTTAACTTTCATAGCTCTAAGAAACACTCTCGAGGATGTATCTGCAAATTATATAATTGTTCATTTGCATGATCCAAAAATGTTGTGCATAGATAAATATAGAGATACACCAATCAAGTTTGAACATTCAAATTTCATTAATAGTAAAATACACTTCTATTTATTTTCTAAAATTGTTCCATATAATGTCATGATAAATTTACTGATACATGAATTTTGAATTTTAGAAGTACCTTCTTGAGCAACGGGCAACTGTCGATGTTGATGGAGGGACATTGTTGAATGAAGACTATGACATCAGATCTGTAAGTTTTTGATGCCGGATAAAACTCAAGTTACTATTAGCCATTGTTTTGTGTCAAGAAAAAAAAATGGATTTATATATGTTGCAATAGAATATTTTAGTTATTGTATGTGTATGTGCTTCGTAACACCCAGTTGAACTCTTGCATTGAACATTTCTTAAATTTTGGACTTAACCTAAAATCTACTTGTAAGGTGAGAATTATCCAAGCTTTATAAAACCATATTTAAACTATATCTCTAGCCAATGCAGGATTTTGGGTTTTCTTCAATTACCCCTCATTGCCATTGCTATAGGGTCTGGTTATAAATACGATTTTACTTTTATTGTCAACTTCAATCCCATAAAACTGGTGTCCAGTGATTAGCCGTCCCATATGAATTGCAAAGTGCTATGATCTCTATCACGGGTTTTCAATCTTTGTTACTCTCAGTTCCTTTTTAGTCGTCGTTTTAAGGTTATTTACACATAACAAGAAAATTAATAATTTTTTTTTGTTGATAAATTTATTTATCCTTTTGTTGTAATACCCTAAACTATTTATTATCTAATTCTACATATTTCTCTCTACAATAAACAGTTAGGGTAGTTTTGACAAAACAATAATTAATTTTGCTTTGAATTTTGAAAATCACACGTAAATAGGAAAAAGAAACTTCTTACAAAACACTTAAATAGGAACGGAGAAGGGAGTATCATTTTAATAATTCCCTTATTTGATCCAATCTTGTTTGCCTTTCTATTCCTACAATTACCTTTTAATTCTTAATTTGCTCTATAGGATGCCCTCCTTGCATTCATGGGCTTGGGTTTCTATCAGTGTTCAATTAAAACATGATCTAATTATTAATTAATTATGAATATAAATTTGCTAGTATTTTGAATTTCACTCAGATTAAGCATAATCTCTTCAAAGTTGAAATTGGTGCTTAAGTGAGTTTCAAACCATTTGTTTTGATAAACTCTAATCCACTGTACGTACTGCTCAGTTGTGATAAATTAATCCTTGCTGTACATCATTTCAACAATCTTTGTAACACTTCTGGCAGTATTTTGTTCCTTGTGTTCTGTCACTATGATTTGCAATCCCAGCCTATCAACTTCCTCATCCCCAACAGTCAAAATCTAACCTCCAATTCATTGGGATTTTCACCAAATTGATTAGATAGTTCAGACTCTTAAGTTATGTCGTATAATTTTTTTCTCTTCGTTTAAGTCCTTTTAAAATATATTTTGGTCCGAGTTCCTATCATAAAGGGACCATTTTTTGTTTTTTATATGGGGACTAAGACGAAAAAAATAAGTATACTAGGCAAAAACATATTTAAGTCTGTTCAAATTTCATAATCCAGATCTAATCTCTTTAGCAGTTAATAAGTTGAACTTTAAGTCTACTGGTTTTCTAGAACCCTGGTTATTATTCCATGACAAATGGTGGTAACACACTCTTTGTTCACCCAAAAATTGGAAGTGTTAAATATAGTGTTAAGGAGTATTTGCTAGCTATGGGGATGTAAGTGAACATACATGAAATATTTTTCAAACACTATTGTATGAGTTGTACTCTTCTAGAACAAGAGTCCTTTTGTAAGTTAAAGCTCTTCTGGATTTAATTGTGTGTAATATGCATCAAGCCATCAAGGGCATTTGATGTTTGGCGGAAGATGGTCCAAATTATATAGTTTTAACTTTTAAGTTTAACTTTAGTGTCTTTTAATTTTCATATTAATTCATTTATACCTAGATTTTCTTCATCTAAAGCTTGAATTGCACCTTTATTCAGGTTCTTCAGTATCTATTAGATGATGTCTCTGAGTTTCTGTCTACCAAATTCATTGAGATAAGAGGGGACAAGGAAATTGCAGAAGATAAAGGCTGCACTTTTGCGCTAAAAGCATTCATTGATTATTTATTTGAGCGTGAGAAAGAAAATTTCCGTGCTCGGAGGAAGGACAATGAAAATTCTGTGACATTGACTACCATTCATCAGGTAACTATCCCACTTGATTATTTTTTTTTGGAGTTAAGTTCAATAGTAATGCAAATTCAATCTCATTTGACCTGTAGGCAAAAGGTTTAGAGTGGGACTTTGTCTTCATAGTTAAGGTATGTGATAATAATATTTAGAATATTTTCATTTTGTGTAGCTCAAAAGCAAGTGGATGAATGTGATTTGTGATATTTTTGAAAAACAAATTTTCAAATGTTTGTTTATACCTACTATTTATTCATGTAATCCTTGGACAATTATAAGACCAAATTTAGGGTATGTATGGTTGTGAGGAGAAAGTGAGAAGGGAGAAAGAAGTGAAAAAGAGTGTGCAAAATAAAGTAAATTTGATGCATTGTTTGTTACAAGAGAAAAATGAGAGAAATAGAATAGCAAAAAGCTTGTATAATTTTTTGAAAGACAAAAAGTATACTTACACTAAAAAAGTCAATATATAGTTTTACTATTTGAATTGAATTCCTTGTCGAAATTACTTCATTTTTTAAATTTATTTAAGATATTGAATTATTTCAGTTGATTTAATTGATTAATTATATTAGTATAATATAATTAATGTGTTATTTTGAAAATTTATTAAAAAATAATTAAACTAATTTAATTAAATTATATCAGAGTGGTGGATAATTGTTCAATTCATGTTAATCTTCATATGAAATTTATTTTTTTCATTGTTTAATTTGAGCCAAATGAAAGAACTTTTTCATAATTCACAGTGCCACACATTTTTGTTACTGAATGATATACACGATTTTATTAATAAGAATTTGACTTTTGTATACGGAGAAAAGAAATGAAAACCCAAGGAAGATAAACAAGACTGGAATAGAATGAGACAATAACAGAGATAGCCAATCCAGGGTATAAATGGACAGTTGAAAAGAATAAAGATGTCCCCTACCTGTTAAAGTCATTATTTCTGATTGGTAAAATGTGTCATTTCCATTTGAGAATTCTCCTTTAAATAATGTCGATACAAAATGATATGCCTTGCTATAACGGCTAATCTGCAGTTGGACTAATTAATTATGAAAATAATTACATAATTACAAATATAATCAAATCTGCACAATTAATGATCATGAAAACTCCAATTCGATTGACACTACCTTCCTATAAGATAGAAGATTGTAAAAAGCAATGAGACTCACTTTTTATCACTCTATATTTTCAAACCAAACTAGAGTAAGTCAACCTTTCTCTACTAATTCTCTCCACTCTATTTCTTTTATAACAAACACACCCTTAGTCCTCATTAAGCTACAACATGACCATGCATAAACTTGTGTGAAATGCCTTCTTTAGAAATTAATTGAAGATTCAGTAGCACAATTTCCAAAATGTTGCAGTTCACATAGCAGTGGGATATAGCATAATTGCAATCTGTTCTATATGATTACTTTGTTCTTGAATGGTAATTTCTTGCCTCTTCAACATGTTCTCTAATGTTAGTCAAAAAAGTTGTTCTAATGTTAATTTTTTACTTATGTGACCTTTAATAATTTTAAGGCTAGGAATTTTCTCGGGTTAAAATGCAACATGATCTTGCACCTATGCATCAGAAATATGAATCATATTAAAGTAAATATTTTATCACTAAGTTAAGTAAGTGTTACAGTACAGAAGGAGGAATAAATTTATCTTCATTGCAATTTGACTTTTGATATTTGACTACCTTGTTTGGAGGTCATATTTTCTTGAGTTATTATGAATGCTGTTTTGGTATATTAAATAGGCAAATGAATCTGAGATCCCTCTATTACATGATTTCAAAGGTGTTGTGAAGGACACTGCACCCATAGTTGAGGTACGTTATTATTTCTTTGATAATTTATTCTATCATTTTCCGTCTTGTAGTTTGTGTCGAAGAATCAATTATCAATGCAGAATTAATTGATTCGGATTTGTACAGCTCATTATGATTTTCTATAAATAGTAATTAGCTGTCTTTTCTGTTTGTTACCATATTTAGAATTAGCTTTTATAGGGAGATCAATTTCCCTAGTTTCTAGTCGAGATTTATGCTCCAGTATCTGCCCTATGTATTCTATATATACCTCCTATGTATTTCTCATCATTTTCAAGGAAATATAAAGTATATTTCTATATGGTATTAGAGCACGATCTGAACCATCCCTAACCTAGCACCGCCTAGCCATGGAGGATCCCAAATCTGATGAATTGCTCGAAGTGGAAACTGGGTCATTTCCAACCAGCTCACAGCCTCACACGATGGGCTCACTCACCTCATCACAAGTCATAAATTAAATGGCCAAAACTATACCAAGTGGGTAGGGTCAGTCAAGATCTTCCTCCAAGGAAAAGGAAGGGAAGGCTACATCACAAGAGATTCTAAGTGCCTGAGAAAGGAGACACAAACCTTAAAAAATGGAAACTTGAGAACAGCCAAATAATGTCATGGCTGCTAAACACCATGACAAATGAAATTGATGAAGATTTCATGTTCTATGACACTGCAAAAGAGATATGGGATGCAGTGAAGGAAATATACTCAAATGTGGACAACACACATGCTGGATTTGAGATAAAAGGCATTCTTCATGACCTTCGACAGGGAGAATCCTCTGCTACTGAGTATTTTAACAAAATTAATAGATACTGGCAGCAGTTGGACATATATGAAGAGGTTACATGGTGCTGTAAAGAAAATCAGAATATAAGGAACTGGTAGAAAAAGATAGGATTTACAAATTCCTATTGGTACTAAACAAGGACCTTGACGAAGTTCGTGGAAGGATTCTTGGAACCAAACCACTTCCCAAAGCAGGAGGAAACTCATGCTGGGGACACCCACCTTAGTTCCATAGAGCGAGAGCTCTGCAATGACAGCAAGAGGAAATCAGTCTCGGCCACCTCAAAAGAAAGCCCGCCCCTAGTGTGATCATTGCAAGAGACCAGGCCACACTAAGGAAACATGTTGGACCGTACATGGAAAACCTTCAGATGCCAAACAGTTCAAAGGAAAGGAGGGAAAATGCAACACAAAATTTAACCATCAAGAAGCTGAGGTAAATTCAAATCCATCTCCTTTCAGCAAAGAACAAATGGAGGCTCTTCAAAAACTACTTTAGCAGATTGTGTTAACTGCAGAAATAGGTGGTACTGCCGTAGTGGCTCAAAGAGGTAATTTCTTACATGCCTTAAACACTAGTAAGGAAATAACAAAGTCATGGATTGTTGACTCAGGGGCTTCAGATCACATGACTGGAGATCTTACTTTGTTTAGCACTAAACACCCCATTGAAAAATGTCTCATATGGAAAGTTACAGGTCCTTTGAAGCAGCTGTTGACAGCATAGAAATTCCAATAAATATTCAAGAAGCACTGCAGAAACCGGAATGGGCAGCAGGTGTAACAGAAGAAGTTCAAGCACTTGTATAAAATGGCACATGGGAGATCACCACTATACCAGAAGGGAAAAGAGCAGTAGGATGCAAGTGGATATTCTCGACTAAGTACAATGCTGATAGAACTATAAACATGTTCAAAGCTCGGTTGGTTGCAAAGGTGGTGGTTTATGAAGAGACTTTCGCACATGTTGCTAAAATTAATTATGTTCGGGATCTACTATTTCTGGCAGTGAATCTAGATTGACCCCTGTACCAACTAGACATAAAGAATGCATTTCTAAATGGGGAGTTAGAAGAAGAGGTTTATATGCAAATACCTCCAGGATTTGAATCACCCAGGATCTCCAACATGGTGCTCAGACTTCGCAAATCTCTATATGGCCTCAAACAATCACCAAGGGCATAGTTTGACAGACTGACAAAAGTTGTCGAACAAGATGGTTTTGTTCAATGCCAAGTAGACCATACTATGTTTTTCAAACACTCTTGTGGATGGTAAGATAGCTTTATTTATTGTCTATGTTGATGATTTCGTAAATACAGGAGATGATTATGAACAAGTCAACAAGTTAAAGAAACTTCTAGCCAAGGAATTTGAAAGGACTTAGGCCAACTCAAGTATTTTCAAGGGATGGAAATTGCGCAGACAATGAATGGTATTTCAGTTTCTGAAAGGAAGTACACTCTGGATTTGCTTCAAGAAATAGGTATGCTTGGATGTAAAGCTGCCAATACTCCCATAGAACCAGTAAAAAGGAGTGAAGAGGAGAATATACCAGCTGATAAAGATAGATATCAAAGTCTAGTTGGAAAACTAATCTATCTAACTTACACCAGGCCCGACATTGGCTATGCTGTAAGCATGGCTAGTCGTTATATGTCAAATCCAACTGAAACTGACATGAAAAATGTAAACATAATACTCCAATACCTGAAAGGTACACCAGGATGAGGACTCTATTTCCAGAAGAACTCAAACAGAGGTATTGAAGTCTACAATGATTCAGATTGGGCACGATGTATATCTGACAGGAAATCGACTACAGGCTACTACACATTTGTATGGGGTAATATGGTAACTTGTAGAAGCAAAAAACAGTCTGTTGTGGCTAGGAGTAGGCTATTGCACATTTTGCTATAAGTGTTGATCATATTCCATCATGCCAGCAAAATGCAGACATTCTAACAAAAGCCCTTCCAAGGAATGCATACGAAAATATCAGATCCAATCTGGGTATGATTGACATCTGCCACCAGGATTGAGGGGGAGTGTGGAAAAATCAATGCAGAATCAATTGATTCGGATTTGTACAGCTCATGAGGATTTTCTGTAAATAGTAATTAGTTGTCTTATCTTTTCTGTTTGTTACCATATTTAGAATTAGCTTTTATAGGATCAATTCCCCTAATTTCTAGGCTAGATTTATGCTCCAGTATCTACCCTATTTATTCTATATATACCTCCTATGTATTTCTCATCATTTTCAAGGAGATATAAAGTATACTTCTATAGTTTGTTATAGATTTTGGTTATGATTCGTTCTTATCTGATTCCAAGGAAGAGAGACGTCTACTATATGTTGCAATGACCCGTGCTCGACAGAGGCTTTATATTCTCTATGTCATGATGGACTCTAATTGGCAGGTTTGTCCAGCATAACTTTCAGCTCTTTTTATAGTTTTTGGGTTCTGCTAACTTTGTGTGTCTCTAGATGCTTCAACCTTCACGATTTCTGAAAGAAATTCCCCATCATCTTCTAGAGTTTCAGGTATGTCATACTGCCTTGTCATAAACGATTGTGAGTCTGACTATGGTATTATTGAATAACTTTGAATTTCTTTCCCTTTCTGTTGTATTAGTTGTTCCCTTCAACGCATCTTCTTTCATATTTATGTCAAAACGTTCCATAACTATAATTTTAAGCTTAAATACATTTACATCCATTGAATTATCTCTTAATGTTATATGTACATGGCTTTTACCCTTATCTGTCAGATATTTTTCTTTAAAATTACATTTTTAAAATTGAAAAATACCAGGGTACCAGCTAGCTTATGCTAATGTCACTTATTAGAATATATAAATATCTGTGATATTATGTTAGATGTTAGAATATCGTAGTTTATCTTCTAGGATCAGTTTCTAATCTTGTAGTATCTTAGATTATCTCCTACGATTAGTTATCAATATATTAACAAACTTATTCTTGCTAAGCCCTTGGTTAAGATGCCAGTTGTTTGGAGGGAACGAATGACAAACAAAGAATACCAAAGTCTATGTTTTCTTTTATAAATGAAGATTAACCTCAATGTGTTTTGTTCGATCACGTTGAACAGGATTATGGGCTATGCTTATAGCTGTCACAATATAGCTTCAATTGGAGCTCCACTACTATCTTCAGTTCCTTTAGAACTCTATGAATCCACAAGACGTTCACAAATACCTTGATCCATTGCTCTAAACTCAGCTTCGTCACTGCTTCTAGCAACTGCTGCTTGTTTCTTACTTTTCCAAGTTACTAGGTTTCCCCACACAAAGATGCAATAACCTGAAGTTGACTTTCTATCCATAACAGATCCTGCCCAGTCTACATCAATAAAATATAGCCACAATTTTATCACAGATTTTCTTAAAGAATAGACTATTTCCTGGTGTTGCCTTCAAGTATCTTAAAATTTTGTAAACAACTTCAAGATGTTATCCGAGGTGTGCATAGATTGACTGACAACACTAACAGAAAAAACAATATCAGGATGAGTATGAGTCAAATATATCAGTTTTCCAACTAATCGTTGATATCAGCCAATGTCAACTGGAGTGCTTCCTTGCTCCCAAAGTTTTACATTTGGGTCGATAGGAGAATCAACTGGCTTACAACCACTCATCTTGTAAGAGATCAATAACATATTTTCGTTGAGACACTACAATTCCTTTGATCTAGCCACCTCCATGCCAAGAAAATATTTTAGCGGACCCAAGTTTTTTATTTTAAGTTCTCCAGCTAAGTTTTTTTTTTCAATTTTTCCAACTCTGTCACATCATTTCCTGTAAGAATTATGTCATCAACCTAAACTATCAAAACACTTATCTTCCCGTTTGAGTTAAACTTTGTGAACAAGGTATGATCCGCTTACCCCTGAGTATATCCCTATTATTTTACCAACTATGTAAATTTCTCAAACCCAGCTCTTGGAAGTTGTTCTAGCCCATGCAAGGAATTCTTCAATCTACACACTTGTGACCCAAATTTGTCTTCAAAACCGAGAGGACAATCCATATACACTTCTTCCAAATCACCATTAAGAAATTCATTTTTTACATCAAGTTGGTGTAGTGCCTAATCTAAGTTAGTAGCAACAGGAGCAAAGGTCTATGAGTAGTCTACTCCGTTGGTTTCAGTAAATCCTTTAGCAACCAATCAAGCCTTGTACCTTTCGATTGAACCATCAGAATTGTACTTCACTGTAAAAACTCACTTACAACCCACAATTCTCTTTCTAGCTGGTAATGTCATAGCACTCCAAGTGTTATTCTTCTCAAAAGCTTTCATCTCCTCAAGAACAACTTCCTTCCACTTTGGAATTTCTAGAGCTTTTTGTACATTCTTTTGAATCTCTATGCAAGATAAGTGAGAGGTAAATGCAGGAAAAGAAGAGAATAAGCTTGAATAAGATATGAAATTGACGTAGGGTGCGTGGTACATGAATGCCCTGGCCCCATCTTCGTTGTAGATGCATTGTCTTGCCTTGGACCTTTCCGTATTATTGGTTTAAAGCTTCCAAATGTGGTTTTGAAAAGGACAGACCGTGTTTTGCTTGATTGCTTCCCTGAAATTTCTCCCAAGCCAATGAATATTTCAACTATATGGCAATGCTATCTTTCTCTTATATTTCTCTACCATCTTTGAGTTGACACCTGACACGAAGACGTAGATACTGCTAATGTCAAAAATATGGTACACTAACACCGATACATGTATTTATTTATTATAATTAAATAAAATATGAACAGTATTTAATTATTATAAAAAATATATATGTGCATTTGAATTGAGCAATTTGTTTCATTATAAAAAAATTCTAAAAAGTGATGTAGTCAAATTTAGTCAAACATGGTACACTAACACCGATACATATATGTATTTATTTATTTAGTCTTTGACCTTCATACATCTATCTACTACGGAAAAGTTCAAAAGTGATGTAGTCAAATTTAATGTCTTTAACCCCTCAAAAGTGATGTGCAGTAAGTAACCTAGTAGATGTGTTCCATATGTACGTACCCAAGGAGTGTCTTTAACCTGGATATTGACGCATATTGGTCACAGAGACACGACTAATCACATATTACGTAGTTATCATTTTGATTTGTTTCCTGAGTCTTATATTCTTATAAGCAGGTGTTAGTGTTTAGTCTTGTATATCCTTATAAACAAGTAGTGAGTCAGCGAATAGTATATACTTGTGTAGGGTGAGATAAATATGCAAGAACTACAAATAAAGCTAGAAGATCATCAAAAGGAAACTGCCGACTGTAGCACTGATTTGTTAATTGAAAAGCAACAATCGGAGGCTGGTTTGGTCCCTGTGCGTAATGACCTGCTCAACAATCATTTTAGTGGGTCTTCTGATGAGCTTGCAGAATTTGCAGAGGCAAACAATTACAGTGACTTCTTAAGAAGGTTTCTCTTTTTATTTGGACAATTACATTACTATTAAGCGGTAATGATCTCAGCCATAAATGATTTTAAAAGAGATTTTAATCATTACATATCTTTTGCAGATTCAGTGTAGAGGACAGATCTGCTGTTTCCCATTTATTCCATCAATGGGCCAAAAAGAAAGCATTTCAAGATCCAAAGAGGTTGCTAGATAAGGTGACTCTATTGTTGTACTGGAATTATCTGTGTGTGTGTGTGAGGTATTTATCTTGTTCATTCCTAGCGAAGGAATGGATTCTCAGGCTCCAAGCTATTAGCTGAAAAATATTACACTACATGTGAATCCCTCTTTCTGGTAAATGTCCCCTTTAATCAGATTGGATTCACTTCGTCTGTCTATAACTGAATTATCCTCCCTTGCACACTCAACACATACATTACCTCCCAACTATTTTGGGGACTTGGGTTTAGGCCTCTGAGAAAATACTGGTAAGGCCTTCTCTCCCGGCTCAGCAATCTGACCTGTGTATCCACAATTCAATTATATTTCGGGCAATGGATGTGATTTTCCACTGGAAAGCATTTTCTAATTCAAGTCTAGAGGTTGATAATTTTATAATTCTTCTTGGCAAACATATATATACATAACTGTTTGATATTTTTGTGTAGTTTATGGTTATCAGTATTCTATTATTATTAAAAAGGGAAAATGTGTTGCAAATTTATTACGATGAAATGTATTTTTTATAAAAATGTCATTCAAACTTCTAAGCAGATGCACGATTCTTAAACAAGGTTGTCGACATTTATGTAAACTCGTAAAATCTCCATAAACTTAACTTGTAAGCTTGACTCATAGACTTGTAAAAATGCAAAAGTTAATGTTTGAAACATCTATTACAGTATCTAACTAACTGCTGGACATAGTTGACAAATCACAAGGATCAAAATTACAGAAGTTAATGTTTAAAACATCTATTAAAAAGTGAAGGATGGTGGGACTGAGCTTCCCCTATTTGATAGATGTTTACCGCACCTTGTTGGCGTACTGGGTTCATTGCAAGCTTGCAATGTGTCCTTTAGAAAAGCTAAGAGAAAAATGTGATAAAGTAGCAAAAGATGATAAGTCTGAATAAATCTTAGTACAGTAATTTTATGCCAAGAAGGATTCCATTTGTACTTTATGGTTTATACCAATCCCTTCAAACAAAAGTGCTGGAACTCTAACTTACTGAGACTCATGTGAGTTTTCTTATTATTCGGAATTACAAACTAATTGAATTGATCAAGTCCCTTATTATCGATTTTAGTGTGTATCGTTAGTGAGGCATTTCACGTATAATGTGCATTATGAAATTTACGATTTCTTGTGTAAATGATTATTGTGCATGAGTATTACTCCCTCCATTCCACTATATAAATCATTTGAGTAAAATTTCCCATTTTATGTCATTTTACAATATCAATGTCGTATTAATGTTGTTTTTCCTTTTATACCCTTAACCATTTATTATTCTCTCTTTTTAATTCTTGTAAACTATATTTCCCATACCATTAATGAAGAATAATTTTTATAAAATCAACAAAATTAACTACATTTTTTAATCCATGTCATTTTCTAAAGTGGCTTATATTGTGGGATGGATGGAGTATTAAATTAGCTTGTTTGAAACTAAAAGTTTCCCTATTGGATGTTCAGGTTGGTTTTGTAATTGATGAACGCCTTAGAGAGAAGAGGAACAAAAAAAAGGTCTGTGGTATCATATCTTTCTAGACTGCTTGTTTTTTCTCACATATCATTGTCTTGAATATTTATATTTAATTCAGATTAACAGATTCTCAGTTACGTGGAATGGTTCTAATGGATGAATTCTTTGTCATTATTAATAGTGAAGTGAATGAGCATGTTATTTTTTGGGTTGTGTTGACTATTTCCAATATTTAAATGTATTGAGATAATCTCCTTATTATTTCACCTGCATTAGACTACGCTTTAGATATGCAACCCATAAGTGATTACAAATATGGTCTAAGTAGTGCTTATTAGGCTTGGACACTCCACACCTTACAAAATGGTTTTGTAGGGATGAGTTAGACCCTAAGTCCAAATTTTAAAATTAGATTTGTTATTGGGGTAAAATATGTGTAGTCCTGCACGTGAAGGGGTGTTGAGATCCCTGTTATTCCACCCGCATCAGTCCACACTTATGATGTACAATCTTGAGGGCCAGTTGAACCTATCTTAGAATTGTTGTTGAGCCATAATCTATGCTATTCATCCTACATTTTGAGATTCCATATGTTTTGTTTGGACGCAGCGGGGTGTTTTGTGATCTCTGTTATTCCATCTACATTAGTCCATGCTTCATATGTGCAATTTATGTAGGTGTTGAGAGTCCTACGTCAACAAAAGATATAGTCTAGGTAGTGCTTAAAAGGCTTGGGCTGTCCTAACCTTATAAGCCGATTTTGTAGGGTGAGTCAGACCCAAATTCAAAGAAAATGCATTTGACTTGAAATGATGTCCATTATTTCATATACGGTTATTAATGGGTTCGGGCCTCTGTAAAAGAAAGTGTTCGGGACCATATGCTGATTTACATATTCTTTTCTAAATTTTCTTCCAAAAACAGGACCTAATTAAAAGGTTTGGGCTGTCCTAACCTTATAAGCCGATTTTGTAGGGTTTGAGTCAGACCCAAATTCAAAGAAAATGCATTTGACTTGAAATGATGTCCATTATTACAGATACGGTTATTAATGGGTTCAGGCCTCCGTAAAAAAAAGTATTCGGGACCATATGCTGATTTACATATTCTTTTCTATATTTTCTTCCAAAAACAAGACCTAATTGTTCTTTCTCCATCTTATAAAACAAACCATTGCCTTTACTGACATCAGTCTGTCATATATTGTTCTCAACTTCTCAATACTTCTCTTGATATATCGTATGCAATCTCTTATAATTTAACTTTCTTTTATTGTGAATGTCTTGTAAACAATCATTAATCATTTCCAATGCCTTGTTTTGTAATTGCAATATCAGGATTTGTTGAACTCACTGAAGTCCTGCTTATGCTGTGATGAAGCAATGCAGTATGCACAATATGTAAGTGCCTTTACTTGTTGCTGAAGCCAAACATGGTTTCATTTATGAGATACAGGGAACTTTAGAGGAAATGGAACTTTTGTATTAACCTGTTGAAATCTATCCGTGTAGGTTTTGAGATGGGAGCAAATTCCTGCTGATAAGCGTGCACATCTTATGAAGGAAAAACAGGTTAGCTGTGCTTTCCCACTTCACTAGCTATCATTTAGAATTTATGGGATCTGTTAGAACATTAGCATTCTTATTATTTTATCTATCTCATGGCGCTAGTAAACTTATCTTGTACTAATAATGCTATAGTAGTACATGACCTAGATTATTAGTATAAATTGTTCATACATATCTCTTATCATTCACTCTCTTCTCTTTTCTTCCTACTTGAATTTGAATATATCACCTGCATTTACAGGGATATGTATACAAATATATATATATGCAAGAGGAAATAATATTATGATCCCTGATCTCCGGCATCAAATCAATTAGTATTGGCTATCTATAGTAAGGGTTGATATCGTATCTCCAGTGAATGTGGGATCAGGACATCTAGAGCATGAATAAATGCAGAGAGATCTCGGAGAGAGAATTTGGACAGAAATTAGAGAGAGAAATATTATTGATTGAGTAGAAAATAAAAATGGTATTTTGGCATTTTAATTATAGCTTATACTTGGAAGAAAAAATTGTACTATGGTTTCGTGAAAGACAAGAATCAATGTTTTTGTCCATTCTCATTACTAGGTTTTAAATCAAGTTTGGTATAACTAGAGTTGTGTTGTTCAAACGCACCCATAGACTGCCATGAGTTTTCCTTGTTATTCTGGTAATGAAGCTGAGACTTAAAACATGTTTTGCACTTTTCAGGAACATTTCCTGAAATTAAAAGTTGAGAATGCAATGGGTTCGGCGACACCAACTGACAAGCAGGTAAAAATTCATGTGAACGGACATATTAGGCCTTTCATATTTAATATTTTTGGTTCATTCTTTTCCTGAAATATTTCGTTTTTTTACTAAGGTATACAATTAATGATAGAAATATATAGTTTTTTCACCTTAAGTTTATAGAAATATAGAAATTATGCAATTCTATGGAGATTCATTCATTGAGTAAATTATTTGCATTGATAGTTTCAAGAGTTACACAACTTGTAATCATCACTTGAAGTCTTTAAAATTGCTTTCTACTTTCCTGCTATGACCAGTTTCATTTTTTTTTTTAAATTATATTATCCTATTTATCTTGTCTGAGCTTGTGTATATTCTGCTGCATACGGCTAGCTAGCACAAAGCAACCTACACTGATTCTGAATATATCTTCCAAAAGAAAAATAGATTTTGTAATTGTGAGTTTTATCATCATGATTGGATATTTTACTCCAATCACTCATGTTTTTTACTTATTGCAGATCTCATATTTGAAGAAACTGGGGTGCACCATGACCCCTACATCCCGCCTCCATGCATCTCATCTTATTGAGCAATACAAATCATTATAACAAATTTTCATTTTTGATCATCTACTAAAGTTAAGTTTTGTCAACTTCTACGTTATGGAACAGTTATTTGCGTTAAATTATTAAAGTATTTCACATCCTATAGGGTCTCATTGAGTATAAGAGCATCCACAACTGGGTGCTTCTCCTATCTAGGATCAAATTAAATAGACATCCCATTGTGGACGAAAAATTTGGATGATTCAATGTAAGGACACTTTTCTTTTTGTTTTTTGGTGCTTAATAAATAGTGGTGAAAATAAGGAAAAGAAGTTATTTATTTTGGCATCCATGTTGTACCAAGTCAAAACCAGAAAAATGGAGACTTCCCGTTCAAATCATATAATATATGATTCTTTCCATACGTATCAATCATGTCCCTCAACAGTCTCATGTATATTTTTTGATTAAATATTTTCATATATTCGTGTAGTTAATTAGTTAAGCTTATATAATCGGTTTATCAACTTTATAAAAGAGAACGTGGTTGTATATATGCTTAAAGTATGCAACTGATCCTCATTTCAACAACTTGGGTAAAAGAAATTTTGGATGAGATAGGAATCTCTCCTGGTTAGTAGTATCTGGTAAGTTGGAATTCCATTGGAGTAATGTAAGTTTCCACATGCTACCCGATTTATAGCACAAATAAAATTATTGTTAATTCGCTAAATATTGAAACAAATCCCATCGAAAAACAAAATGTGAATGAATCGATTAAAGAATCTTAGTGAGGGAAAAATTCAAAATACATAGCGGCAATGGCGAGCTATGAAAAAGTAAACATTTACAAAAAAGAATGTGTAAGTCTATATATGGATGGATCAGTAAGGTTAGTAATTAACTTGGTAGGTGTTATGAACTACTTAATTGTCGTATATACTTAGGGATTAATTGGATCGGGTTTTGATGGCCTTGATGGGCCACGTGGAAGGAACTGCAACAAAAGCCCATCTAATTTGCTTGACATTATTCGATAGAGTGTGGCTACAGTTTAGTTTAGTTTGACTAAGCAATTCGTATGATTTGAACTTGAAGGTTGAAAATTGAACGAATCAAACTTCCAATTCAGCTCCTTGGACACCAAATTAAACATGAAAACGGGTAGTAATTTAACACAATGCATGTTATGTGCTACTGGTTCTTAATATTTATACCCATAATTATATATCCTTAATTATGCAATTTAATAAATAATTAAAATACTTATCAAAACAACTATGCATTTTTATTTTAATACCCCCAAACAAACAACATTTTTTTAATAATTTCAATGAATTAATTTATTGAAATATTGAGTAAAAGTTGTACTCGAGCATAATGCAGTACATGGACGAACCCTGTTACAGTATACTGTATACAGTCAATCAATAAATATATCATATGCAGGAAGAAGACTAATTCGTATATGTAAAGGAAATGGGAGAAGAAAAAATTCTTCATTTGAAAAGTACTTACGGTCAACTATTTTGAAAATTGCCCTTTAGAAAAAAACTATTTTGCAAACTGACACAAAGTCAAAATGGTCGATATCATGCTCAATCTTGTTATATGATCCTTAGATATTAAATTCACGCAAAGATACCACCAGAAGCATGCATGCATGCAATGTATTGAGATATGATCTACACAATTTTACGGATACCATGAAAATAAATATTACACGATTTTCGTGTTTTTAATATAATAAGTTACTTCTTTTAAAAAATAACATAAATTATAAAATATATATGATTATTTAAAAAATAATTAAATATTTTTTTAGTCTCTGTAAAATTTCAATATTTTAATTTTAATTCCTACAAAACAAAAATTAAATATTTTTTTAGTCTCTAGATTTCAACAGTTTTTTTTATAGCGACTAAAATTAAAAATATAAATTTTATATGAACAAAAAATATATTTAATCTTTTAATAAAATATTTATTTGATTACTAAGAAATAGTAAAATTGTAAATGTAAATAAAATAGTTGAAACGAAGGACAAAATTGAAAATAAAAATATTATACCTAAATTTTTTATATATTAAAAAATCATTTATTTAATTAAATAAAAAAGAATTAAATTATAAATAAAGTAGTTCGAAATAAAGGGATAAATGAAGCAAAATAACCAAAAAAAATTTAAGGATATATAAGTTTTTGGTCCCTAGATATATATCATATTGTATTTTTAATTACTCTAAATTTTATCTTCAAACAATAGTCTCTCAGGTGTCTTTTATTAACAATTTTGATTTATATTTTCAAATTAATTCAAGTGTGGTATTTGAATTTTTTAATGTATCGGTACAAACATATTTAAAACTTTATGAGAATCTTTCTTACAAAAATTTAAAATTTTACAACAACAAAATTATTTAAACATAAATAATAAACATTAAAAACTTAAAAAATATTATATTTAATATATTCTTTATTAAAAAATTCTAAGGGGATGATGGTTTGACTGTGGGAAATTCTATTCCCAATAATAACTATTTTGGAAAATTACAATGAGAATTTTATAGAGATTATGTTCGGTTAGTACTAATCATATTCCTATGAATTATATGTAAGAATAGAAATATGGATATTTACGACAAGTTGATTCTCACCTTCGTGCAAACTTCTTATTTTCCACCCTTTTCTTGTGAACTAATTCATGGGTAAGTAGGAAGATGCTTTGTCCTATATATTTGTAACCTCCATATTTTTGGGAATTACTTTTCTTACCATAAAACAAAATACCATTAAATTTTTATAGAAGAGGTTTTTATATGTTTAATATGTATATACAAAATTACTCAAAATTTTAAATAATATATAGGATTTAATTTTAAAATATAGACTAAAATTATTAATGATAAATATTTAAACAATTATTGTTTAACGAAATTTTTTAAATAAATTAAAAATAAAATATAATATATTTATAAAAATAAAAATTTATTTAATCTATTTTTTATTTTTTTTAAATATAGATATTTTGTAAATGAACTCGGTTAAGAGCTAATGATGGGGCCCATTGGTAAAGCTGCAAAAGAAATTTGGTAGCATGATTAGCAAACGTTTTCTGACGTAAGTGAATTTTAAGGAGAGTCGTCTCGAAGTTCTTTCCCTCATCATAAAGATAGCTGACGTCACGTCACGTCACTTGGTCCAAAGCCAAAGCTGAATGCTTCTGTACGACGATCAGCAATAATAGATCTTAGGTCGTAGTAGCTATCCATACTGGATTTGGCGACATCTCTCTAATTAGAGGTCAATTTTATCTAGATTGATTGATATCTCTATTTATGATTTTCTTTATCAAATTTAAATCAAATTAATTCGATTATGTTGTATATGATTGTATAATTAAATTTATATAATAAACATTTAAAAAATAATAAAATGATATTATAATTTATTATTTAATATTTAAAATACATCTGTAAATATAATAAAATATTTAATTTCAAATATAGTTTAACAATTAAATTTTAATTATATCTCAATAATAATAATAAAATATATCTTATTAATTAGTTGGATTTACATCTTTATAAATTTAAAATATTAAATTCATTATTCGAACCAAACATAATTGAATTTCACTGCATTAAATAAATTGAGTTAAAATATTAATTGAATTGGTTTCAGTGAT
Organism: Cicer arietinum; assembly: GCF_000331145.2. Taxonomy (NCBI): domain Eukaryota; kingdom Viridiplantae; phylum Streptophyta; class Magnoliopsida; order Fabales; family Fabaceae; genus Cicer; species Cicer arietinum. The sequence goes on from NC_021163.2 coordinate 2,357,310, forward strand.
CCATAGATTTATAATAAATATTCTTATCTCTAACCTCGTATCCAAAATAATTTGTAGTCCTAAAAAAAAAGTATTTTATTTAATAAAAAAATATTGTATTCTACTATTTTCAATCATGTGTTTTCCTTATACCAAGGTCGGATCTTAGCATATAGCTAATGAGCTCTTGCCCCTAAAGGATTAAATAATTATTTTAATAATATTTTATATTTATTTTAAACCTCCATAAAACCTTATAGTTTTATAAAACATACTGATATATTTACTTCTAGTTAATTTTATTTTTACATATGACAATTATAACTATTTAAAAATGTTTTTCTATCATAAATTTTATGAAAAATAAAACGCGTAATTAATCGAACTTTAATGAATTCTGAGTTTATTTAGTTATTATAATTATGTATTTTGTAAGAATTAGTAATATTATTTTTTTATTAAAAAAAATTATATATATATTATTTTATTATCTCCACCAGTTAAATTTATAGATATGTCAATCATTTATCCTTGCGTCAATAAAATAGATAGATGAAGGCTAAAAATTTATGACTACCATAAAAGAATACGGTGGTTTTAATGTTAGAGAACGACCTTAAATAATATAATTTTGTTTATTTATCAATTGAATTCCCTTTTTCCTATCAAAACCATGATAAAAGAATTCAAATATCTATGGCAACTCCATGTAGAGTGTTTATAGTGTTTACTTGCCACTATCATAGCCACATATGAAATTAGGAAGATTGGTTTGTTTGGACGAAAATGAACAATATAGATTTATATAGAAAAGTTAAAAGATTAAAATTATTTACTAAAATTTAGAGATTAATTTGAGTGTCGAAAATAAATTAAAGGACAAAAAACGTAATTTAACCTTTTATATAAAAACGATTTATGTCTTTTGTAATTATTAAGATCTGTTTATTATAGATTAAAACAAAAGTTATTTCAACTTTATATTTTTTAAAATAAAATTTAAGACAATTTTTACTTAAAAATAATAGAAGTTATTTCAAACTTATTTATTATCAATTAAAAAAAATTAAAAATTTATTAATTTAGATATTCATTATTATAAATTTTAATATGATACAAATTATATTTTTTTATAAAAACTATATCTCTCAAAAATTGTTTTTACAAAAAGCTTCTCATTTTAACTATTTTTTGAAATTTTATATCCAAAATAAATTATAAAATATAAATGAAATACTTAAATTAATATTTTATAATAAACTATTTAAATCAACTTTTCATTTTAAAATTTATTGTTAAAAAAATTATAATAAAAAAATGATATATCATAAAAATCATTTTCTTAAAAAAAAAACTATAGCAAGTGGGCCTACGGGCCTATGTCTCTTACAAAATAACATCTTAAATAAGAAAAAATCCAAGAACTTTTTCTCGAGTCCTAAAATAAATTTTATTTATCTATGATAAAAATAAACGCAATCAACCAAATGCAGTAATTTCAACTTTTAAAGAGTTGGATATGAAAAAAAAATTCCCAAGATCAAAAACAAAATTCGCTCTATAAAAAATAAAAAACTATTTTCTACTTTTGAAAGGATTAAAATCAAATCAAATTTCAAGAGATGTAAACCAAAATTTATTAATTATACAAAGACCAAAAATAGTTAATCCTAAAACAAAACAACCAAGCACTATTTTGATTTAAAAAAATTACAATCCATCTGAACATCAAGAACAAACTCACGAACAATCAATTTAAAAAAATGCGGAGCCAATAATGATATTATTATAGAACTTGGTTCCCTAAATAACCAACTTGTTGGCATAGCTAAAGATTGAATACCAGGATATCCTATAAACCTAAAAGAAATAGAAGTTCAGAGAGACGGTCCCCTTCTCCTAGAACCCCCTCTATAAAAAAGACCCAAAATAGAATGTCAAAGCCCTGGAATAGACTCAAGATTGTACTTCTCTGAAGAAGAAGATTCAGTGTCCCTTCTCTCTTGTAATGTCGGCTTCGTCACGCCATCAAGAGCTTGTAGGTATGTGTAAGAAGTAGTCCGATTAGGTGGTCGGCTTGGATTGCTAATTCTGCTGGCAAGGAAGCGGCGGATCAGGCCCCTAAGAAATGGGGCCATGGTTTCTGGCTCATATTCCAAGTAATACATTATCTGTCCCATGCAGAGAGAAAACAAAAATACCTATACCAACCAAAAGCATAAAATGAGATAATTTCTACATTCATGGTAAAAGGCTACAGCTCAATCTAAGGGACACCCTTATGTGACATAGCTGGAGTATTAGTTCCTTTACTGCCTTAATTCCTAGTTCCTACTAGTATTTCTTATTTCTTATTTCTCCTACAATTAAATTCTCATTCTCTGATTATATAGAGGTGTAGATGGATATTGGAGCTAAAAAATAAGCCCAAACCGCAAAACAGACCTTCATTTCATAACAAGTCAGGTTGAGTTCTAGAAACATATTGTGGGTGGATGTCATGAAAAGATAAAGATAATTGCTTCTTTTAATTCCGTGCAGAGTAACAGAATAGCATACCTCAGCATTCCTAATTTTTGGAAGCAGGTGCCTGTTAACCAAGATATACCATAATGAATCTACTGATCGGGGAAGAACATATAAAGCTAGCTCACCACGCCTTGCTTTTTTCTCCAATAGAACTGAAAGGGCAGATATTCCACCTGCTATCCAATACACCAATTTGTGATCTCTTGAAGCAAGTTTTCTATGAAAACATATGACTCCCTGTAATACCAAAAAAACATTAGGAAAATTAATATTACATAGATATATTAGAAATGTAAATAACAACAACAAAAAACATACACCTGAAAGATTCCAACAAAAGCAGACAAAAAGGCTGTTGAGCGAACGGCCCCTTTAACGGCAAACCAGAAAGTGCGGAAAGGAGCTGCAGTGAACTGGAAAAAACAACCTTCCTCATCAGAAAAAAAGAAAATGTTCCAAATAACAATGGCCAAGAAAACAACTAAGCAATGGCAGTGATAGAAGTTGTGGCATTGGTGGATGCAGACCAAAGACCGCATGTGTACAATAGTTATGAATGACATGATCTTACTCATTCATAGCCGTTTCAAATAACAATGGCCATGACAAACCTTACAGCAATGGCAGCGATAAAGTTGTGCCATTGGCGAATGCAGACTGAAGATAACATGCATACAATAGTTATCAATGAGAAACTAGGAATCAGTATTGAACGTTTAGAACTCATTCGTTTAATATATATTATTGAATTGCAGGGAAAGGTAAGATAAAGATTCCAAACATGGATTTCAATTATGCATACCATTAAACTGAAACTAACATGCTTGTGGCAACATTATAGACACATAGCTAATTCTATCAAAAATTGTCACAAAACAAAATATGGAGAACCTAGCAACAAGTTATTAGTTGGGTTTAATCTTCCAGAAGTGTGTCTCACAATCTTTAAACCTGTGCACATTTCTTTTACACAAGAATGTTTTATTGGTAATCTGTGCAAGTATTTCATTTTGCATATAGATATACAAGGAAAGGAACACAAATAGTTTGATAGGAGAGTACCTTTTGTAGGTGCAGAACGACAAATGGGACAAAGGTCAAAGAGAAGTAAAGTGGGAATGTCTTCTTAAACGTTGATGATGTTGCATTTATTTCATGAGCTAAACATGAATTTGTTCCTGCATGAATGATGGAACAAGGAATAATAGAGGGAAATTCTTCCAACTTTACATAGTCAGATTTTCCTTTGTGAGATAAGAAAGCATGTAGTGAAGCAACGTCAACTGGATGACCTCTGCAGCTATCCCTTACAGCCCTGTACACAGGCTCTGCAACTGGCCCAGTCTTTTGAATGAACTCTTGATAGGATTTCGGCAAGCTCTCAGGACGCATTACAAAGGCATACATAACCTGAAATAATTATATTTATTTACATCATCATTAAAAGTAATTCCACAGAGTGGGGAGTACAAAAATTTAAGGTTTACATGAAAACCATAACCACTAATAATTTACCGAAGTCAAGGAACCCATAAAGCATCTTACTAAAAATAATCAAGTTGAAAACATCAATTACAAGCCACTCAAGGTATTTAGACTTTGCAGAGAGTATATGCACGTTTAGCATAATGGAAGAGCTAGTGAGAGACTCATTCTTTGAACCTCTGCACAAGGCTTGATGATAAAAATTGACAAATTTCAAACCAGGAAAAATCAAAATCTAATCATAATAAAATTCCAGATGAAACGTTACAAATCCTAATCAAATTTACAAATAAAATATGCCAAAGGAAAGTAATGTCAACATTAATCGTCTAAGACTTAGATCATGTTATGATCATCTTTTAGTGTCCCAATTCTATTACGTTATTTGTCACTTGATCTTCAAAAAGCTCTTGCACAAGCCCATTTAATGTCTCTTTTGTCTGGTCATTTGCCGGGGCTTCGATTGTATCAGAGTTCCTTTTTAATGCTTTTTCCTAGAGTTCTTTTTTAAGTGCCACATCTTCAATTTGATCATTTGTTTCATAGAAGCCTGTATTGGTCTTCTACTCTTCCCTCTTTCTTTATCTAAAATCTTTTAAATTCAATAGCATCCAATAACTTACCTCAGCATCATCATCTCTGATACAATTATTTTCCCCCTCCTTTTGGCACTTTAACTGCCCTACATTCAATACCCATGTAAACATATTTCCTATGAGGCCAAGTTATGTGCTTGCGTTTTCATTTTCAGAAAAGCGCATCAGAATTCACAAAAGCTCATGCCGTTCAACAAGGTTTGGCATCTTGATATTTGAGAAGTCTCCTAATAAAGTATAAAAGTTCATCACGTCTCATTTGTTACCCAATTACTTTTCAAATTTTATTATTTTCCGTTCCCAACTATGATTGGTTTTGAGCCATTCCTAACAACTCCCATTTTGTTGCCAAACAAATAAAATACCTGCTGTTCATGAAAAAACTTCCCATGCGTTTTATGGCTGTTCTTCTGATATCTCAATTATTGGACACATACAAATTACAAGGGGTGATAAATTAAGATTTAAGAATAAAATCCTAGCATGAAAAGCCAAATGAAATTTGAATACCTGTGCACAAGCAAGAGAAAACAGCAAAGAATCTCCATGTCTCCAATGACTTCCCCAAAGGTGAAACTTGTTCTTTGCTTTTGCCGAATTATAAGCACACTAATATATAAATATGCATTAGCCTTGTGGATGATGATAGTTTTCAAGAGGCTAAAAATGTTTATACATCTGTATAAGTCAGATTGCTCAGAAACCATTCCAGGATTCACTTTCAAATACCTGGGCTAACCTAGCTAACAGATATAAAGCCAGTGTGCGCCTTCTATTTGAATCATTTAGTGCCAGAATTGAGAAACCAGCAACTGAACCTGCTAAAATTCTGCTCCATCATCCCCTTAAACAAAGTCATAAATAAGCAACGTATGCAAACATCAACAATATAAAATAATATCCACGAATTTATAAACAGCAAAAAAGAAATGAAGGTTACTCAAGAACCTGCAAATCAGTAAAGAATTTGTATTGTAACTTACGCGTTCAGTGGTGTCTCTTTCTTTCTCAACTTCCTAAACAAGCATCTAAGAGCATGATAAGATCCGGTGAAACCACCAAAAAGTAAACCAATACGACACGCTTCTTCCCTCACTATTAGGTCTTTTTCGGAAACAAGTTGCTGAAAACAAATATGTTTATATAATCATACGTTCTTGGTTCTCCAGTTAGTGTAAAATCAAAAAATGTAAAACATAAACAATGAGTTCAATGGACAAACACAGACAATGCAAAACAATTTTCCACTGTCATTCAAGGAGAAACCACTTTTCTTCCATGTCGTATCACTAATTTCAAAATAACCATAGAAAGGTAGGGTGATATGGCAAAATAAGGAATTTTCATTGGATGTTCAATGTAAAACAGTTTTACACTGGCATTGTATGTTCTTAAATCCCATAAACAATAGCCAAATGCTTTCAAGAAAAATCCATATTAGCAATTAACAAAACAACACGCAATATACTAACTAAAAAAAAAAAAGAGAAGAAGAACTAAACACGATAAGGTCCTGCTTTTGGATCAATTTAACTAGAATATATCAAAATAAAGAACTTTGAAAGCACAATTATTTCAAAATCAGCTTTAAATTTCTGTTGTATCCGGTTCATTCGATCCAAACTTGTTCAGACAAAAAACAAAAGCTAACTAAATTTAAGACACCATTTCAGTTAAACATACATTCCTAAAGTCGAACACAGGAAATATTTGATTTAAGTACAGATTAAATGCCGATAATTAACATTGGAAATTGGTAAATACGAACCCTAATTTAATGATCAATTAGACAAACCTTGAGATCAAGGAGAGAGGAGTAGGATTGCCTTCGAACAAGCTTGAAAGCACGAAGGAGAATCCCAATGCCGACCCTAACACCATAGGAGAGAAGGAAGGTCTGACAGAGGTTGCCAATGGCGTGAGCGATGCATGATTCATCGGGACCGTGATCGCAGGGAGGGGAGTCGAGGTTATTATGGTTGTGGAGGTGGTGGTAAGCATGAGCAGCGGCGCGTCGTTGACGGCGCTGAAGCTCCTCGATGGCGTCGCGGAGGCGCTCTTCTGCTTCGCGAAGGCGACGCTCGGCGTCAGAATTGTCGGCGGCAGGAGGAGATGGAGGGGAGGACGGTGCCATGGGAATTGAGTTAGTGTGACACTTCAAAAATCATTTGTGAATCTAATTGTTTGTTTCATTTTCCATGTGTTTGTTGTTATACAACTTGGTTTAAATGTCTAATTAATTATAAATAACTATTGTAATTTGTACCCAAAAGTATTATATAACTAATATTTTCAAGTATAATTTAATTAGTATAATATTCATCAAAAAAATTTAATTAGTATTAAAAGTTTTTATTATACCATAAATCATTTATAATTATTAAATTATTATTTATAATATTTGATTTTTTTATAATTAATTATAATTTTTAAAATCACATACAGTATTGATTGTCGTGTGTCTGGAGCGTAAAAAAATTATATGTTTATACATGAAAATAAATTCTTTTAATTAAAACAATAAAAATATTTAAGTAATAAAATAATGAAATAGTAGTGGTATTTTTCGGACCTTAAAATTAAAAATAAAATAAAAAATTGAAACGGACTTACTCTCTCTATATAATATACTTTTCTTTTGATGCTTCTCAAATAAATATTTTCTATTTTGTCCAAAAAAGATTGAACTTTTATTTGTTTTTCTCTCAGAGAGACTAACGTATGTGTTCATATGTTAGTTCATTGTGGAGTATCTGCTCCTTTTATGATTTGTATTGTTTAGTTTTTTGCTCTCTTATTTTAATTACATTTAATGGATAATTCTGGAGTACACAATCCCTTACCTATTTTCGAATTAATGCAAGGTTTCTTTTATTAAAAAAAATGAAATACTAATAGTAATATTTACCATTATTATTACAAGATTTTCTTCATTTGTTTACCATTATCATTAGGAGATTTTCTTCTTTTGGGTAATATTTAGAGAAATTGGATTGATGCTGCTAGTTTTCTATTAGAATTCATATTTTGCGTGTTCTAGGAGCTACACAATATTTAAGCAATGGTAGAGGACTCTTACGTGTTTTTGTCATCTAGATTAAGGGTGTGTTTGAGTTTTTTTAATACTTTCTTAGCAAGCAGAGAGAAAGTGGAGCAATATTATTAAATTTTATGATATTAATATTATTGACATCTAACAATCTTCTTTCAGCATAGAATTTGTTATTTTAATTAGATTCATACGATGCACGGGATAAAATTGGAGAGATTTATTATGAGGTATGGATGTAAGAATATAATGTATTGAGAGGATAGACAATATTTAAAATGATAATAATTTATATATATTATTAGTGCAGAAAAAATTTATACCGTTAGTTAATAACATTTTATCAAAAATATCTCTAAAATTATATTTATAAATAATTGCTATGTATTTATATATTATAATATTTTTTACATCAATAATACATAACAGTTATTATTTTTTTATCTCAACTTATATTAAAACGTGTTAAAAATAAATAAATGAACCTCTATTAAAATATGAGAGAGGGTTTGGACGGACTAAATTACAATTGGGCGGGATTATTAAGCAGATTAGGCACAAAAGATATTAGTATGTGGACACAAATTTTAAGTTGAATAAATGGCCACAGTTTTGGAAAGTACAATGCACAACCACAATATGTAAAATTAATATTTTTTTAAAAGTGCAATGCAAATTCAAGATGGTCGAAAGTCGGTGTGATGATTTGGGCAGTAATATGAGAAAAAATTTAAAGGAAATAAATTGTTTCAGTGCTACAACAATTAAATATATATATAAGTTAATATATAAAAATTAAGTAGTGATGGTGGAAAAGTATTTTATGCATTTCTGTAAGTAAATTTTGATAGCAATGTGTTTAAGAAATAAGAATACGAGGCTTGAAGATTGAAACTTGAAGAATTATATTTGGTTGTTTAGAAAGAGTTCTTTTTGTCGTAAAGAATAACTAAATGTCTCAAAGTTTTAGAGTAAATTGTTAATTGAACGTCATTTGTAATACAGCAAAATGTTATGTTCAATCTTGATAAAGGTCCTCGTATTCTAGGATGTTAAAGATCATCATCTTTTGTTATGAAAACATTCTCATATATATGTACATGTCCTCTACATCTTCTTCTATATGAAGATGGTAGAGATGTTTGATAATTCTTTTGACTTCTTGTGACAATTTATCACAAGTTGTAAAGTGATATAAATGAACTTGTAATAAGATCAGTCTATTTGTAGTGCAAAACTTCTTCTCAATATTCTCATGTTTAATTGTTCTCAAAATTGAAAATTCTTCGTGAACATGCATGCATATGATTGAGCAACTGAAATTAAATTTGTAGAAAGTGTATTTTTGTCTTTGTACACGTGAACAATGTCATTCTATATATTTTATGAGAATTTTTGTTCGTATGAAACTTGAGTGAATGTTATCTCGTACTATGACATTTATTTCTTTTGCAAATCAATAAATGTATTATTCATTGTTTCACTTTTGTCCTAATGAATATTCTCTAATCTTCAATTAATGTGTCTGATGAGGAACACTTTCAATTTCAAAGATGATGAACATTTTCGTGTAGGTGTATGTTTCAAAAACTTTTTTAAACTTCATTAAAAACATGTCTTATGATTAATTCATTAAAGAACATATATTATATCACTTAATAAAATAAGAATTAAATTAGATCTTTATTTAATTAAAAATTATTAGCTTTAGAACAATTTAATTATGGAATTTTGCATCAATGAGAACTTCTCTAAAAAATATAGCTATAGAGTGAGAGAGAATAGATTTAAGGACGAATCATCTTAGGAGTGGGGGGAGGTCACAACCACTCCAAAATTTTTATTTTTAATAAAAATAAATATATCTGCAATAATATATATATATATATAATATATATATATATATATATATATAAATAATATTTTGCTAACTATTTTAAATTGTGAAGTAACTAAGTGGTAATGAATATTTTTATAAATTTTATATTATAAATATAATAATTTATTTATCAAAAATATAAATATTTAGTTTCAAACCGGACATTAGTAATACATCTAAAAATATTACTACTACACCAAAATAATATATATATATATATATATATATATATATATATATAAATAAATAAAAGATTAATTGAAAACATTTTATACATATTTTATTTTATATTGGCTCTATTAATAAAATTTGTCAAAGTTTGCCGCTGGATAGACTAAGAGCCTATTGAAGAAGCTAGAGTGTTTGGTCGGACTTAATTGCAATTAGGTGGGACTATTAAGCAGATTAGGCACTAACATGTTGAGGGGAACGTCACAAATTTAAGTTCAATAAATGGCCACAATTTTGAAAAGTGAAATACACAACCACAATATGTTAAATTAATTTTTTTTATTGAAAAAGAAAACAGTAAATTGATCAAAAAAATTACTATTTTTAAAAAATTGCAATGCAAGAAAGTCGAAAGTCCGTTTGATGATTTAAGTGGTAATTGAGGAAGTCTTTTGGAGGAAATTAGTTGCTTCAGTGTGGCATGTGTTAAAAGAAACAAATTAACCTCTATTAAAATTCCAATATATATATATAGAAAGAGATGATAGACTAAGAGTCGACAGAAAAAGCTAAAAAGTTTGGATGGACGTAATTGCAATTAAGCAGGATTATCAAGTAGATTAGACACTAAAGATGTTAGCATGTGTGATTTGGCGGTTATATGAGGAAAGTTTTGGAGGAAATAAATTGCTTTAGTGCAACAATTTAATATATATAAATTAAATAGTAATGGTGGAAAAATATTTTATGCATTTATATAAGTAAATTATGGTGAAAGAAATTTAAGTAAATTATCTAGGGAAACTGAGGGAAAATTTTCTATCCCATGTTTCACATTTCGAGACCTCTAACTATATACTCCGTGTGCCTCCCAATTCTCTTTTATAGCTTATTAAGAATAGTAGTTAAATTTAGGCCTCGTTTGATCTAGTTTTTATAAAAATAATTTTATAATATTTTTTTTATAGTTTTTTAAAAGAGAATTTCAAAATAAAACTTCAAATGAAAAATTAGTTTAAATATCTTATAATAAATATTCATTTTAAGTATTTTATTTTTTCTATTAAATATTTTCAGATAATGAAATTTAAAAAAAAATGTTTAAGATGATGAGCTATTTTAAATAGTTTCTCATAAAAAATATTTTTCAAAAAATATCATTTTTCTAAATATGATTTTTATTAATAAAGAATTTCTAATAATAATTATCTGAGTTATTAAATGTCAAAATTAATATTTTAATCTATAACAAATAACTTTAAAATCATTTCTATTATTTTTGAAATAAATTATCATATAATATTATTTTTAGAAATATAATATAAAAGAAATATGGTAACATAGTGGGTTTATTCTCTATGTAACAAAAGATTACTAAATTCAATAAAAAAAATATTATAACTAAACTTTTTAAAATAGTGACTTATAGAGTGAGAGTTTGATTAAATTCACCGTCAAATACTACTTAAATTAACCATTAGATTAATGAGTTATATATTTTATTATGAACTCTACCACGTTAAACATATTTTAGGGTGGGTGGAGTCAGTGTCTCAGTGAGGCGATGAGAGTTGAAAGTGGGAGAGTAAAGAGAAGAAAGAAAATAGATCTAATGTGATAGAGTACATAGCAATAAACTCATAAATCTAATGGTAATTTTAAGTATTATATCGCGAGAGACTTAATTGAACTCTCAATCTACAAATCACCTTTACAAATGTTTCATCGATGGCCAAAACGGTTTACTGGTGCCTCGAACGCAAATAACTGCAAACAAATATAATTCCTTTTACTTTCACTGAAATAAATAATTCAATTAACTAATATGGCTGGCAAGTGGAGCACTTACTAAATGAATTTAATTTGAGTTTAATTTACACGCATTTATGGTCTAAAACCTTTTACATGGTCGACTAATCATGATAAATTATGTAGATGATTTTATATAACAAAGATCAAATATAATTAATAATCTAACCGTTGTGATTGATTAGCAATGTAAAAAAATATATACACTGACAATATAATTTAATTTATATACATTGTGAGTGTAAAAAAAAGTTACATATCAATCAATCATAATTGTTATATAATTAATAATATTTGACATTTGTCATAACTATCTATATAATCACCAATATGATTGATTATACAACCGTAAAACATAAGAACCTTTCAGTTTATTGTAGATGTTTCATTCTGCTCAAAAAATGTGGATCACACACCAAGATAACATAACTTCCTTATTGTTTAACATTGAAATTATACTTGGAATTCAAGTGTGAGTAGTTAATCTCACACCAATTAGGAACGAAGGAAATGTTAGATATATATAAAAAAAGTAACTCATATACCTAATATCTAAAGATTTTGAGTTGAAATATAGTATCAAAATCTCTTGTGATCCAAGAGCATTTAATCTATTGATGCTCTCACGCTCCCCCAACAAGTGGTATCAAATCTACAAGTGTAAGATAAGTCTAATGATATAGGAAGCTCTTATTTGAAGGAGAGATTGTTAATGTGAGAGATTACTCCCCCAAAAATTATTTCAAATAATTTGTAAAAAAATTATATTTTTCAATAAATCTATCACCTGTTCAAAAATGATTAAGAGAAATTATACAACTAACCATGACTCTTCCCTAGCTTACAACAACAGGAACAGCACAAACTTGTATAGTTGTTTATTTGAAATATATGCGGCTGATTTCTCTTCAAATTTATAGATTTACATGCAAAATTAACTTAAAATGTTAATGTAATCTCTTATCCTCCACGACTCTTCTAATATATTTACAGTGGAATAATTAGTGTTATGTACTGGACTTCTGTACCAAAAAGGAAAATATACTCCTTTCAAATCGAATCTACATTCTACCTGGCCATAAAGTATACATATTTGAACCAAATGCTTATATGTCAAAAATCTATACAGACATAGGGACACATTGAGAATCAGACCCATTATATCACCTACGCTTCAAACGCTTATGAATTTTATGATGCTTCAAAGAATCAGACTTGCCAATTTTCCAACTCATCAAAGACTTCCACACTTTTTCCTTCTTAGTCTTCCTTGAATCTATTATTCTCTGATACTTCCATTTTCTGTATTTTTGGCGGTTATTCAACCAGTTGGAATAATCTTTACCCTTCGTACACTCAAGGAAGTCAGCAAGTTCAGCATAATCGGATACTTTTTTGGGTAATATGCAATCAAGAAACAATTCCCCATTACAGATCTCCTCTGTTCCATCCTCTACTGAGTTACAAGGGGTGATGGAATCCGTTCTGAAACAGATAAGATGGTTCAGACCACAAGATAGCATAAAAGAATAATGGCATTAAATTGAACATTGAACAACTTTATGAGACTTCTATTTACAAAACACTATAGCCTACTTTATTACAAATTTGGATCATGCTAACTAGTAGCCAGTGCCCTAAGGTTAAGGAGTCAAGAGAGGAAATCTTTTTTTTTAAAAGAGCAGTATTCAATGTGACAGGAACATTGAGGCTTTGTTTGGTTGAGCAGAAAGTAAGAAGTACAAAAGAGGTGAGAAATATAATAGATTTGTTGTATTGTTTGGAGTAAGGGAAAGATGTGACAAAGAGAGAAGAAAGAAAGGTAAAAAGTGATAAGAAAGAAAATGTTTTTCATTGGACAAAAATACCCAAGTTACTTTTTGGTTAAACATATTAGTATGGGGAGAGATCATGGATCAAAAGCCGGAGAATGTATAAAGCTCTAGTGTGTACAGAAGAAAGGCATGTTGCACTGCAAAGATTCTAAATAAAAAGAGAAAAAGCCAAGACTCACAAAAAACAAATACCAAACATCATAATGAAAAATAGCAAAAGATTACAAGTATAGAATTACTATATTTCCAAACAGAAAATTCAACATTCAAGCCCCTTGTTAAACACAATGAGACGGGTATAAGCAGCAAGCAAGTTCCTTTCTTCCAGCGGTGGTAATCAATTAGGGGCCAAGGGCATGGGAGTAATTGCAAATGTGCCAATGCAAGTATTTTCAAGATTTAAACATACCATGAGTTCCAAGATAAGTGAATATGATATAAATCAATCCAATAAAGAGTAACATTTTAGATTTCTAAATATCTAATAACTTCATAGAAAAACAAGACTTCAAATTTTAAAAATAAAAGTAATTCAAACCCAACCAGTGCATTCCCTTACGAGTACCACTTGAGCAGGCCCAAGTGGCTGGTGAAGGGCCGGAGAGAATTGAGAAAATGTAAATAGAAAATCAAGAATGTGTCACTCACTCAAAGACAGCACATGTAAAGGCCACGGAGAATTAAAAACAATGCATACCTTAAAATACGTGTTTGAATTCTATGAAACTCTGCTGCAACTTTACAGATACTTTGTTTATTTGCAACCTCCTGCAACATTGTACTGATGATTTAAACATGAAATACAAGCAAAATTTAATGTAAGAAGTGCAAGAGAATTGAAGGCACAATTGACCTCTCCATTCTTATATGACGAAATTTCAGATGAGCAGGGTTGTAATGGCAGACTCCTGAAGGACCCTAAGGCAACTAAGTCTCCGTCTTCAAAAATAAACATAAACATCAATGCCATAATTACAGATATACACCCCTTTGCTAACACATGAAAGCCATTGTAAACGCTTAAAGATAGCAGGCCGGAAAAGTACACAAGCATTGACTTTGAGACTTTGTAATTTGATTGCTGACTATTCATCATATTGTACATCGAAGTCTGAATGGGTAAACAGAATTTAAATTGTTGAAAAGGGTTGATGATGCTGACCAAGAAATCATATTTATCACGCACAGAGGAACTTCCCATGGTTTTCAGACAACTTGAATCTCCACTATTACTTAGACACTTAATTGCTAGTAGCAGCGAAACACTCATTAACTTCAATATGGATGCAAGAAAATAAGTATCTACGGCACTAGTATTTTGCTTTATAACATCTCCAGCTGCAACTTGAAAGCAAGTTTGATGGATTATGTAATCTAAGATTGAGACAGCCTTATCCCGGCATGAATCAGCAAATATGTTCTTCCTCCCATTCATATAGCCAATGTACTCTTCCAAAAGACAGGCTTTTGTTTTGGATGACATTTTACATTGATAAGAGTCCAATGAATTCTTTGATTCTGATACGACTTGATTTAATCTGTTACTTGTCCCTTCCTGGATATAAGATTCAAAAGTTGGATGACCTCTCTCAAACAGGTGTGCATTATAGGCACAATTCAATTTGATGTAAAAATTATCCATTTGCAAGCTAGACACGTGCATAGAGTACAAGATGAAAGATTTCTGAAATGCCATTAAGTAGAAGCCCATGTCTGGAGCCAAATTCTCTGAAGATAAGCCAGAACCAATGGCTTCAGAAACCAATGAAATTACATATGCCTGGAACATCTTCGGTGCAGAATGCAGAACAGGGTCAAGCAGCAATGCCAGGGCAGGTGCAAGTCCAAGTTCAGGAAATCTAAAATCTTTGTCACAATGTAAACATAATCTGGTGATGAAATTCTCAAATGCTTTCTCATTAGAAAGCGACAGGATAAAATGTGCAGATATCACCTCCAGGACACAGACAATATCACCATGTCTGAATTGGCACACAAAAATCCTTTCACAGTTGGAAGCTGCTGAATCAGCAGTCATAAGATATCTTCTCAATGATCGATGTCTTAAAAATTCATCTGCAAATACCTTGAACATTTTCTATTTTAGATGAATTATTTTAACTCCAGTAAGAATTTTATACACATTTCTACATAGTAAATCCTACAAAATGCATAAAACTAAGCATAATAACAAATTTCGGAATATCAGATAACTAAATAAAAATTATTTTTTAGGTAAGCTGTAACAATCATTAATACTAGTAATAGTATCCCATAGATGTCCACACAAACTGAAACTTAAAAAAAAAACTCAAGAGCATGTGAAACAAAACTAACTTCTTCTTTTCTTTCATTTCCCAATATCTCTCCAATTCATTCTAGTTCCAAAAACTAATAGACCTCTAGATAATTAGTACATAGCACCAAGCTTCAAATTAAAGGTGTGTCAAGGTGTTCGATGTGTGTGTGTAGGTTAAATTGCATTTAATCACTTTCATATTCCTAAATTATTATTGGCATCTTCGGGTAAGTGTCAGTCTCGTATGTTGTTGTAATATACTACTAAAAGAAACCTAAATCCTAATTACATACTAAATTTGTGTAAACAATAACATTAACAAAATGATTGAAGCAAAAAGCTAAAAAAACACAAAATATAATCATCATCGTCACAACAAAAGAAATACTAAACCAACCTCAAGCACAGCACACAGAAAAGGACGGCAAGAATCCGAAAGGTCCATGTGAACATCAGAGACGAAGTTTCGAAATCGAAACACGGTGGTTCCATGGAGTCGAGTGACATCTACGGTGAGGAACGACTTGAGGATGCGAAGAATGAAGCGGCACTTGTTGAGGAGGAACTTCGGGTCGGAGTAGGGAAGCGTAAGAACAACGAGAGAGCAGCGAAGAATGAGAGAAAGATCTTCAACAAGAGGCCACAATTGTGAATGTAGATGCGGAAGAGAGCATGTATCAGCTTCGTGATCGCGCTGAGGTAGAGCGGTGAAGAATTTAAGGAACTTGGCGTTGAGTTTGTTGAAGAGGGTTTCGCAGAGAGTGGTAGTGTCTTTTAAAATTGGATCTTCAGCGGTGGTGGTGGTGGTGGTTGCGGTGGAGAGTGTGTGGTATAATTTTTGAGTATCGTCCATTAGGGTTTTCAACGTCACCGGAGTGAGTGAGAGAGAAAGGTGCCACAGTAGATTTTTACACTCCACACTCGCGTTTTTTTCTTTTTCTTTTTCTTTTAGCAAAAAATCATCAGCTTTCCCGGTGGGTGTTTCGGTTATACGTTTTGAATTTTTTTAAAACTTAATCATTTTGTTATGGTTAAAAAAAATAGTTTTGACAAAAGATTATTCGTATTTAATATTTAAAATCTCACACAAAATTATATTTAGTAGAATAAATTTATAAAAAAACAAAAAACTGTTTTTCTTTTGTTTTTATTGTTGAGTTTTGAATTTTAAATTTGTGTTATTTTTCACTTTTTATGTTTGAATTTGAAAAAGAAATTATATAAAATTCTTTTGACAAATTCATTGGAATTTTCACTTAAGGCTTATTTGGTGAAAAGTTTTCATCTCTTGTAAAATGTTATTAATTGTAAGGTTCTTAAGTGTAAGGTCGATGGTTAAGCTACTTGTAAAAAAGGAGTTGAACTAAAAGATCATTTATTTATTTTTCTTTTTTTGTGTGATCAAGGAGATGTTCATTAAAGGGATTTTATAAATTGGTTGTATACGACGATTAGTTTTTGATTTTGTATCTCAAAGGTTATTTGGTTCTCTATCATGTTCTCTTTTTTGATGATGTTATGGTGTTTTTCAATAGAATTCAGTCTTATATTCTGATTTTATGATAGTATTTTTGTGATATAGTGACATGTTATGTTAGTTCATTAATCCACGTAAGTCACCTTTTTTACTCTAATCTCATTTTTCACAACTTCAACTTTTAATTAGTGACAATTTAAGATTTTCCAATTCGTTTTTTTAAGTGTTTTGATATTCAAAATAAAACCTAACTCGACGAATTTTCAACTTATTACCGATAAAATTAAAGCAAAGCTTTCAGCTTGGAAAGCATGTCTTCTCTCTATGGTTGGAAGAGACTAATTGGTCAAGAGGGCTTTCATGGCATATTGATTTGTAGGTTCAAGTCTACTCTTGGGCATATTAGTTTGGCTAATAAGATTGGTAAATGCATAAGAAACTTTATAAGGGCCGGTATTATTAATCAATGTAAGCTTGTTACAGTAGTGTGACACGAAAGTATCTATGCCTCTATTGAGGGTGATCTTGGTATAAGATCTTTAATGGGTGTGAATGAAGCAACCAATGTTAAACTTTGTTGAGAGGTTACTTCTCAAAATTATCAGGCTTGATTGATTCATATATTAAAAATTTTATTTTAGTACTTTAAAATTTTAAAATTAAAAAATTTGTTGGAATTACATATTTTTTAAAATTGTTTTGTAAAACTATTTTTAATAATATACTTTTTAAAATTAAAAAAAGCAAAACAGATTAATGGTGTTTTACTTTTCATTTTTCAGTTTTTTTAATCTTCAGTCGAAAATTGTTTTAAAAAAATTAGAATTGTCAAACATATTTTTTAAAATTTTATTTTTAAAAATAATTTTCTAACTATAATTGTTAAGACTTTAAATTATCATTAACTTAACAATTTAACTATTTAATCTTTAATTTGAAGTTATAGATAAATTAATAAATATTCAAACTTAAATAGTTAAGTAAATTATTAAATTAATGACATTTTAAAGTCTTCTCAATGATATGTTATAAAAAAATGGCACTTGAAACATGTGACATGAAATTTTGTAAAAATACATATGTTAAAATTGGTAACATAAAATTTAGAATGACTAAAAATAAAAGTTGATATTAAAAACATATTTAACCCCGTAATTAAAGAAAGATATTAATATGAGAAATTTGGTTACTAAAACTGCCACATACTCTAAAAGTTATGTTTGGCTTTCCTTTTAGATAAGCTAAAATTGATTATAGAGGTGCAAAATTAATCAAATTAAATTTATACGTAAAAAATTGATATTCTCAATCAATTATAAATGTTAGATCATTAAGAATATTTATAAAATCACTCACGTGATTAATCATGATTTGTCAAAAAAATTACACTAACAATGCATAAAAATTAAACTCAAATTGATTTTGACATGTTTGATTTTCATCGAGTAAAATTAAGTTTGTCTCTAGATTAATTGTTTCTAGTTTAAAATTATAATTTATAAATTTTACCTTTAGAATTGAGACTTAGACTTGGATTTTTTATTCAACTTTGTTTTGACACAAATGAATTAAATATAAATCATTTTACATCAACTCAATTTAAGCCAAAATTTATTTTACAAAATCATTTCTTCCAAAATCAAGTTTTGTGACTAGTAGCAAACATGCCATAACTCTAAAAACAAAACGTCAAATATATATTTATATATATTTATATATATAGAAAAATAATATATAATTAAATTTAATACACACAAAAATATGATAAAAATATTTCTCGTTGATACATAATTTTTTTTTTGCAAATGTATAAAACAAGACAAATATTTTTCATTGGTACTTAAAAAAATAGACTTAGTTGTAGTTTCGGTACTTATATTTATAATGATTCACATATCAGGTTCCCCTATTTTAAAAGTTGACAGCTTTTAATCCTTTCTCATATTTTTAAATATCTTATACATAAAAATAAGAATAAATATAATATATTAACTACAAAAAAAAAAAAAAAACTATGTACGATACAATTGTTTGTCATAATTAATTAATTAAATTTAATATTTTTGTTGAAGTGATGTTATCCACTTAGTCAAGAGACCAATATTAAAACGAGGTTATAATATTTTGGACGTTTCTCTGTTTGAATACACAACAACCATATTTATGTATTTTATACTTTTTTTTCCCTTTATATATCATAATAAAAAGAATAAAATAACTAATTTTGTAATTCATTTTCAGATTCTATGCAATAACTTCTTACCGAAAAATCAAATCCATTTTAAATTTGTGACAATTAATCAGAATAATTTAGTTGATGTTTTTAAAATAAATATGAATTCACTTGTGTATATAGCATATAACTTGTAAAATATTTTTTCGTATTATAAATTTATAACTCCATTAAGAACCACGACTTCAACTATCTATGTACTTGATGGACTTTTTATTTCAAGTTTATGTTTAAGTTTACATTTATTTTATTGCATAAATTTGTGAAAATGCAGGGGAGTTAACAGAACTAAAAATAGGTAAGGTGAGTGATTGAACTTGTACTGTGTACCTCAAGTAATTCCTGATCTCATTGTCATTTCCTATATTAGTCAAAGGAAGCATCATAAGTAAATTTGTTTGATTCTCACTCAAGTAAGTGTCTTTTAGTGGGTGAGAAAATCATGAATGCTGGTTTGAATTAATTTACATACATACATGTAGGGAATATCCGTCCTCACATAACTTTGCAAAAAGAGGAATTAAGCGTTTCCTTGGGAGTTGGAGATCCACCACCACAACACAACAACATCAAACTACCATTACACCAGAACTCTTTCCGAGCAGAACCATTATGCATCGTTAATGTTGTGATACAAACAATATTGATTAAATTGTATAATTAAAAAGATATATTAAAAATTAAAGGAGTATTTACTTTAGAATAATTTTTTTATAAATCAATTATTACGAGACATAGGAGTATATAGTATCACCCTTTAGTTCAAACTAAACTGTGAATCATGCAATGCCGTTTTATAGAGAAAAATCAAATTCAAATCTAGATATATTTATAAAAGTTTCACTTTGAATAATTTATTGCATAAATTAATTGGAAACGTTACTTTTTTTGAAAAAATTTATAGACTAAATTGAATTATAAGCAAAGCAAACACTAAAATTTGAGTAAATAAGCTATTTTAATTGACATTTTACAATTTTAATCATTTCTTTGTCAATTTATATAGTTTATTGTCTATTTTATTTGTCACTCACAATTTTAAATATCATTTTACATATTCACTCTTATTAAATTTGAATACTGTTTTATGGAGACATTTCTGTAATGTTAATTATTGTTTCTTTAATTAGTACAATAGTATTGTATCACTTCCCCGTTTTATTTTCCAAAAATATTGGATCTGGTAAGTAACAAATAAAAAAGAGTCGGTTTCTTATACATTAAAAAATTAATTTTGAATTTATATTTTTAAAAATAATGTTTATAATAATTTATTTAAAAATAATAGAAGTTATTTTAAATTCGTTTGTTATAAATTAAAAAAGTAATGTTGACATTCAACAACTTAATATTAAATTTGAGAGTTTTTAACATTATAAAAATCAATTTAAAAAATAAAACGAACAAATTGTCTGAAAAATAATTTTTTTAAGAAACTATTTAAAACAACTTTTAATTTTAAATTTCTTTTTTTTTTTTGAAAATTTATATTTTAAATAAATTATGTAGTAAAAATATGAAATATTAAAATAAATTTTTATGAGAAACTATATTAAAACAAAATTTTCATTTAAAGTTTTTTTTTTTTTTACTTTCTTTTGAAAAAGCTTTAACAAGAAAAATAAAAATTATTTAAAAAAAATTGTACCATACGTACCAAATATTGTATACCACCATCGAATTGATTATATGGTTGCTTTATAATCTCTCTTGTGTGCTTTCTCTTAAAGAAATTTTCCTATCAACATTAGTGGAAAGTTAAAAGTTGATGAGAAAATATATAAGTAATTTATTTAGAAAATAGTACAATACTACCGTGTTTGTATCCCCAAATTCTCTATTAATCTTACCAAACTCTTCATCGGTCTCATAGTCATTTGGATTCAGCTTTCCATAGAAAGATGATGATGTGTTATTTGGTCCAAGGAAACAAATTCGTTGGGGTTTGCATGGTGATTGGTGAGGAAGCATTAAAAAACTTTTGCACTCATAAAATTAAGGATTCTAAAACTATGCACACACATGTATTATAGTACTGGAATTTCAATTCTTCGTGAACAGAATGAGATACGTAAGATCAGAAATAACCACAAAATAATAATTCAATATAATTTCAATTAGCAAAAAACCAACACAAAATTAAAATACTCAAAACTATAATGAAGGTTATTTATGTTGCAACGTTAAGTTAAAATATAATTTTATCTTTTAAAATGTGTGCAAAATAGGTATTAAAAAACAAAATAAGTATTAAGTTGTATGTGTTTTAAAAGATAAATGATCAATATAGAAAAATAATAATAAAAGTTTAAGTGTTACAATTAAATAACATAAAAAATATTCGATGTAACTTTATATAAAAAATATTATTCAATATTGAGACACGTTAATGCACCTACATAATACCCAACAAATAAATAATATTACATGTGAACTGAAATATAAACAAAAAATTAAATGCATTTATTGGAAAACCAAAAAGAGAGAATCTTCTTGCTATCGAAAATACATCCAAAGCAAAAACTAACAAAAGACAACTCACGAATTATGCGGTAATTGTCACTTGATAACTAATCAACAATCTCACAATAAAATATTTTACTACTCAACTTACAATTTTTAGAAAAATAAAATTACAAACTCTGTTATACAATTTGTACACATAAAACTTGTAAACTATCTCAAAGACAGACTATTACTCTAGACCCCAATACACCCATAGATATGAAATTGTTGCATTGAATAAAACTTGAATTAACTCTTCATATTTATAATAACTTTCTACTTATTTCTTATTTGTACTATCTAATATCTAACGTGAGATTTGAAACAATATATCA
Source organism: Cicer arietinum (assembly GCF_000331145.2). Lineage (NCBI taxonomy): Eukaryota > Viridiplantae > Streptophyta > Magnoliopsida > Fabales > Fabaceae > Cicer > Cicer arietinum. The sequence continues at coordinate 2,379,491 of NC_021163.2, forward strand.
TCTTTTTATTTAAAGTCTTACATTTCTTCACTTTGTCATCAATTTCATCTTCACGTAATAAAAAGTCATTATCGTGAAAAATTTAGATTGTAGGATGAGTATTTTTCAACTTTTCAATTTTCTCTACACGATTAATAGATCTTTTTTAAATTTTGAACAAATACATGTGATCAAACTATTCCGAATAATGATATTTGAAAATAGCTCATATTTCTTGGTTGAATTTTTTTACCAATATAATCACTATATCTTTATTTAATTGTTCGCGTTTAGTTACTAGTGTTTAATTGTCTTAAAAAAAAAAGAAATTAATCCCCACCATTTACTAGTATCTCATTACCTCATTTAACTTTGGTGTACTATTTTTCACTATACTAACATATAAGTTAAAGTAATCTCTCCTCTCATTAAAATGTACCCTTAGCAATAACAATTCGCACTCTCTAATCTTTTACCCAGCGAATAACTTTTGTTTTGGCATGATTCTATTCAACTCTTCATTCGATTGCGTACTTGAAATTTTATATGATTGTAAAGAAGACAAAACTCTGATGCCATAGCCTATTGTCCACAGTGATAAAACATCATGAAGTTTTTTGTAAAAGCCTGGATCAATGACTGCCACCTTATGTAATTTATATTCCTTAATGATAAAGTAAACGTCCACTTTAGAAATTACTAATATTTAAGAGTTAATAAATTGTATCTTGAAAATTCTATATGAAATATAATATTCTAAGCGCGAATATTTAAACTGAATGCGGAATTAAAGAGTAATAATTTAGAAGATAAATAAATTATTGTGTAAATGCCCAAATTTTGGTTCATTCATGAGAACAAAAATTGATATATATATTGTACCTTAATAATAAGATAGTGTGACAATGTATACATATATTAATTATTTTTTTATATATACCATTATAGTACTGTTTAACTCATTTCCAATTCAAAATTATTGTCTATTATTTGCAACACCTAATTAATATTATTAATAAAATAAAATATAACAAACTTAGGAGACTAGATCGAAATTCAAGAAAGTAGATAAAAACGGCAATCAGTTATCTCGTTAAAAACTTTATAAAAAAATACAATGATAAAATCGTGGTGAAAGGAAAAAAAAGATAGTGTGTAACAGCAGCAAAACAAAAAAAAGCAAAATAAGTTCTCAATCTAATGCAACTAAAGTTCTGGAACAAAATATTCCCAAAACATATTAATGAAACTTGTAGTTAGGAAGACTAAGTATTGAAAGCAGAATTTGCAAGGTTATATGTACAATGATGTCCTTCTCTATAGATGTGACTGAGAAATGATAGAGGGATATACGTTAAGATTAGAGTTATCAAAAAAAACTTCTAATTACTAAGTCTTTTAAATTTTTTTCTTCTATTAAACTCTTAATATTAGGTCTCCTATAAAAATAATTTTTTTTAAATCTTGACCCATTATTTCACGGGGCTTAAGAGAGGGGTTTATAGGCCCCAATATTTTGATAATATTAAGATTTTTTTAAAAAAAATTTTAAAATTTATTTTTTTAAAAAAAAATTTTGTGAGAAAAATAAATAAAAATTTCTCGAAAAAAATTGATTTTTTTGCTCCAATAAAAAAAATTTCGAACAAAAAATTGAAATTTTTTTATTGGTGAAAAAATCGAAAAAAAAAATATCAAAAAATTTTTATTAAAAAAAAATCAATATTTTTTTTAAAACGTGGCCTATAGGACAACTAAGCCCCCAAAATTTTAGGGGGTTGGGGGTTACTTTTTGGGGCCTTTTAAATTATAAAAAAATTTTGCCCCTCTAGCATGTGGGTTGGGGCCAAAATTAGAGGGTTTGTCAAATTGACAGCTCTAGTCACGATATTCTGACAATAAAGTCTTCCATTTCGAAGCTACCAAAGAACTATGAGAGGATTTATATGTCAAAACAACCAACTCAGAGTCATATTTCAACCGACAAAATGCAAATATTGTTAAGTTATACATCATGCTCTAGGTTCGAACCTAAAACATTGCAGTTGTATATATGAGTTTCTGGTGGTATTCCCTATCTCATCCAGACTAAAAATAAAAAATAAAATAAAATAAAAGAAAAAGAAAATGTTAAACCTTAAAAATATGTATTGCACACTTACCACTTAAAGACTACAAAGAGAAAAATTAGGACAAATTATCTTATGAAAACATCACATGTTTTCATTTTTTTAAATATGTGTTTATTACCTTAATTAAAGGTTCTTGAAGAAAATAATTGTTACGAAAATAAGATAACATGTTAGTTAATGTTAGTTAATGAAGATTTGTTTTCTAAAAAAATTAAAATAGTTTTTTTGACATTTTCATTTTTTCTAAAAATATAGACAATTGTTAACTTCAAAAGTCTCTTATCTTTTTATTAACGAGTAAAACAAAAACAAATTTTAAAAATAAATGCTTAAATATAATATTGTCTTATTATCTATTATTTAATATCCGTTTTTGTCATTTATCTTTATTTTGATTTATTTTTGTCGTTTATCTTTTATAAGTAGTGTATTTTAATCATTATCACAATCATAACAAAAGTTACAACAATATTCAGTCATTGAAATTCGTTAAAATAATTATCATTATGCATCCACTATAATATTTTTTAAATAAAAAATATTCATTTAATTTAATAATAGACTTGTACTTGAAAAATTCTTCTTATATTATTTAAAACATATGTAAACTCTTTGCATGCTTTAAAACATATGTAATTTTTTTGAAACAAATGTAATTTTTCAGAGTTTACTGGATTTTCACTTTATTCTTATTAAGATTACACATTTAACTTAAATCAGATCTAATATTTAATCTCAATAGTTCATAAAAATAATTATATAGCTTTTAAAAAAAAGTTATGATGAAAAAACTAAAGTACATAACTTATAAAAGATAAATGACCAAAACGAATAAAAAAATATAAATGATCAAAATTAAAAAAAAAATAAATATAAATTATAAAATTAAATATTAAATAAAAGATCAAAATTATATTTTAATCAAAAATAAAAACGTAAAATGTTTTAACAAAACAAATTATTCCTTTAGGTATACATTTTATGAACCAAGAAGAGGCAAATCGATCTTGATCTCATGACTGAGATATTGGACAAATTGGTCTTCGTCTTATACATCCCTTCTAGATTGAACGATTTCTCCAAAATCCAAGACATCCACCACAATTACTATGATTGTTTATTTAAGTTGTCGATAAGAGATAAATAAATAAATAATTGAATAATTTAATAATTAAAAAAATTTATTACATTAAAAATTATAAATATTTATATAATCAATTAGATAAACAATTTATTATTATAAAACAATTAATTAGTTATTTTATTAATGTAACTAATTAAGCAACTAAGATATCTAACATCTCTCCTCAAATTATAATTTAAAAAATGTCACCAAAGAAATATTAAAAAATACATCGGCCGAAAGAAATCTGTAATATTAAAATTTCACTGATTCAGAAGAATTTGAAATAATAAAAGTTTAGCAACAAAAAGAATATGAACTTTTGCGCTTATTTATTCATTCTTAATCAATAGAAGCTAAAACACTAATAATACTTTTTATATTTTAAAGAAAAAGAATATCACAATTCTTTAAAAGGAATTATTGTTTATTTGAGACAAGAAAATAATGAATTTTGATGGCTTAATGATCTATTATCCTAATGAGTAGAAGTTAAAATATCATTTAGAGTAAAAAAAAAATTGGTAAAAATGTTAAATATGTACATGTAACAAAACTATGAACATTTTGAGTTTTGAATCGTCCACTGTTTGTTGCCATTAAAGAAGACGAAATGTTAGTGGTGACAAAAATTGTGGGAGACATGTAACAGATGTTGCAACAAGTGTGAGATTCTCTGACATTCAAGAAGATGAATAATTTATTTGAACTTATTCAGTACAACATCTCCATTAAATAACTGTTGTTGTTGGCATCCACAGTTAATTTTGTTGATGGTTGCTTCTTACAATGAAATTGCATAAAAATCGCGGGTCCTTGATTGCTTGCACATGAAGCATCATGTCACTCACTAAAACATCAACAAAAACATTTGAAAGAATTCCAATTTTGCGCCTTTGAAATTGAACGTCGTAGCGAAGTGGCACACTTGATAGAAAATTGAAACGGTGCGTAGCAAAGAAAAGAAAAACCCATTGATGTTGTGGTGATGATAGAGCTAGGATAGAAAAATGAGATAAGAGATAAATAGAAAAAATAAATTAAATAATATTTATAATTGAAAGAATTAATTATATTGTAAAGATTTATATAATAAATTAAATAAATAACTTACTAGTATAATATATAAAATATAAAGTAGATTTAGTGATTAGAGTGAGTGAATTAAAAAGTAGAATGATAAGAAAACTATTTATTCAATCTTTATGCACAACAAACAAAAAATTAACAATATTAACTATATTAATTAATATATATTTGCTATCTATGGTATATGAGAAGGTAACCTGGGACGAACTAGGATCGCAGGATAACCATTGTGAATTGTGGGACCGTTGAATTAAAATAGAGAAAATTCACCATTCTAGAACTCTACGGTTGTTACACTAAGCATTTGTCGTAGTACACGACTCAATACTTGTTTTACTTTTTTGGGTATATTTTAATTGCGCTAATTTTTAAATTGTATTTTTGTATTTTTTCCTTAGAAAAAGGTTCTTTTTTACCACAAAAAAATGAACGTTTTTTCTAAGCGATGCAAGGCATACTCACTTTATTTTAGCTGTTTTTTTTTTTAATACATACACGTCTTATAAGCCAGCAAGTCACACAAAAACTTGAACAGTTGACCTGCAGCAACCTTTTTGCTAAGAATCGAACAAAATTCTTCCTGCCGCATGCTCAAACTTGGTAACTATATAGTGAATATTTTGCAAGATGGTCCTTTGTATAACAAACATTAACTATAATTCATTATATGGGGATATGCTGCCGCAGATGTCTTTTATTTTTATACACGTCTTGTTGGTGTTTAAAAGTCATTTAAAATTTTATTGAAGATTGATGATATTATTTAAAACGGTTTCTTTGTATAAGTCAATGACTTGGTCGATGTAAAAATAAGAAAAAATGAACATGTCATTTAAAATTCAATTCGTCAAACTGATCTCAATTAATTCTCAAACATGATGATAAAGATAATCGTTAATGTAGATTTTTAAAAGATATTGTCGATCGTTATTAGTGTTTTAATTGATTCAAATGTTAATTTCTATTTGTTTTCTTTTGTGCAACAACGACAATCAAATAACTTGTTTGCTTATAAGAATAAAGATGGTCTTTTGTCATTTTTAAGGAAAATTGTAGAGTAAGTCACTTTCATAGTTGATCTACTATAAATGATCTACTATAAATTGATGTTTAAAAATCACTCAAAACTTAAACAATATCGACGGTACACTTTAAAAGTATAATTTTACAGCTATTTTTATCTTTACCAGATAATAACTTGATTAATGTCAATTTAAGACGAATTGAGTTTAAAAGAATATATTCGTTTTTTGTTATTTTGTCAAACTGACGTATCAATTAAGTAATTCCGCTAATTTTGTACTTCCGATCAATGTATTTCAAAATAATTTAAACAAGGGTCTAAGTGTATCATCCGCCCAGTTTCAAACATGAGAATACTCCCTTCACTTTAAATATAAACAACTTTATATTAAAAAAATAAATAAAATTTTATTCAGACTCAAAAAATTATTTATATTTGAAGTGGAAGAATTACTTTACTAAAATTTATCAAATGTTTCAACTTAACCTGTGGTAACATTTGACAAAACGTGGAAATTGCGCCCGCACACTCAAATTGAGCAAGTACTGGAAAGGAATAAGGATATCTCTTGACGAAAATGTTTCCCACAGCGTCAAGACAGAGAGGATTTTGTTACATATAGGATATCTCTTGACGAAAAGGGTAAAGATAAAGTTAAATAAAATAATATTAGTTAGTACCTTTTTGTATTATACTAACTTAATACAATACAAAGACGTGGTTAATTTATCTTCCGTAGATGATTGAAAAACATAGTAAAATGTCAGATTTTTTTTTTTTTTTTACAAATAAGAGGTCACAATTTATTATCCAATGGTTGAATATAAATAATCATTATTTTAAATATTATTAACCATAATTTTTAAGTGTTCAAATATAAATATATCAAGAAGTGTGTTAATAACACATTATATAACACAAGATCAATGTATTTTTTTTATTGATTAAAATTCACATTGATTTCACCAAATTTTATAAATTCAATTTGAATTTATTGAAATTCATATAAATTTTAATGAATATAAGAGAGTATGTTAAAAAATATATATTAAAGAGTATTTTGTTAGTATTACTTATTCATTAATCATTCACTAAACATAATTATTAACTATATTTGAAACACATTGACCATTATTTTTTTTACATTGTTTGAATTGAATCATAACTGATTATAAAATCACATTTATTTACTGTGTAAATTTATTAAATATATTTTGTTTCAATTTATTTCATCTCATTCCATTTTATACCAAAATACTTATGGAGACAAGATAACAGAGAAAAGAACATTTCAATATTAGCTTAGCACTGCCCCACCACAATAGGACGCTAAACAAGACCAGCAGATTTTAGCAATGTTGCTACAGTCCACAAAAACAGCTAGCATCGTCTAAAAGATTCAGTGTCTCCCGCGAGAATAATGCCAATTTTTTTACAAAGATGACAGAACATTTCTAGATGAGGGAATCTGGTGTTTTTATTTCTAAGAGTTTGTTCCATCAGTACAAGTATAGACAAAGAAGAGTAAAATACAAGAACAAAAGGAAATTCCTGTAACCTCATACAACACCTAATTTGATTTTTTATCCCCTAATCCCTACAACTACAGCACCTTCCCTCTCTTTAATGATCTGTTAGAACAAAGGACATTTGTATTGTTGTGTAATCAACACCTCTGTAAAGTTACAGATCATTAGTCTACACATGTTGAAACTCCCTACTTTCTTTACAAGTAAATAGAAAGTGGTGGAAAATGGAAATAACACCACCACAATTTCAACAAATTCTAACACTGCTACTTCAAAGATGTCTTGATGGAACACTTAACAGCTGCTACTTCTAGGGAGTCAATTTTTCCCATTCGTAACGCCCGGGGAGCGGCTTCTCTGTCACTGGATCAAAGTTGTACCTGAAATCGATAACCAACACAGGAAATAAATAAATTAGTTAGTTTGTTGGGATGCAAAAGCCATCGAACTGTGGAAATCAAACTAATAAAGCATACTTCTCCATGAATTGCCTTCGTTGAGCCTCTTCACTTTTAGCAAAGAATTCGTCGAATTCCCGGGTAGATGGGATTACAGTTCTAGTTGCATGCTCGGTTCTGCGATAAGCTTCCGTTGAAAGAGTACGCTTGGTGGTTGAGCTAGGAGTCCTGACAGCGTCCGGTTTCATTATCAAATTACAAGGTGTGGATTCCCTAGTGCTTCTGCTGCAAGATACAAATAGACAGCAATTTTAACATGACCAAGAAAAACAAACAAAACTAAAAGATTTATCAGCAAAAAGGTAAGATAAAAAAATAAAACAATATTTCAAGTGAGATTGCATATGTGAAATATCAAAAAGGTAAGATAAAAAAATAAAACAATATTTCAAGTGAGATTGCATATGAGAAATATTTCAAGTGCTAAATGCATTGTCAGTTTGCAGGGAAAGGGAGATCGCATAAGATTTTCCAATATCTCATCATTCTTTTGTTAAATAAAAAAAATATTAAAATCAATCACCAAAGAAACAAATTGAGTAATTATTTACAATACATTTCAACTGCAACTATGATGATAGCACATG
>NC_021163.2:2387842-2412884 GCF_000331145.2 Cicer arietinum
TCAACTGCAACTATGATGATATCACATGACCTAAGAAACTAGTGAAAGATTTCATTCACTATAACAACAAGTAAAAACAAAAAAATTGAAAAAAGGGGTTAAATTTCTGCTTCTGTAAGAAAGTATAAGTACTTTCTGCCAATAAAGTAACAGTGATAATGATATATAATAAAAACATGGCACACAAAAATTAATCAATCCATGGAGTATATTTTGATATTGTTTTTTAATTAATACTTCAAGTCAGTATATGAAGTAATCTCATTATATTAAGTTTAAGCACAAAGGAAATATGAATGCATGTGATGAAGATCACAAAAATTAAAAAGCAAGAAAAGAACACGCAGAAACAGGGAAAAGCCACAATGTAAGAGAAGTTGTATAAAGCAAATGCTGAAATCACTCAAAAAAGAACACAACACAGAACAGAACCGTTAAACTTGAAAACAAAAAACAAAAAAACTTTACCAAATTCAATCATCTTTCGGACTGATATTCGGGATAATGAACGAATTAAATTGCACCATGAAGTTATGTAGTAATTGCTAAGAGAAAAATTGCATGTTCTTTTGTGAAAAAACAAAACATCATGGTTAACCCATCATGAAATTAGAGAAAAATTGAAAAATCCCAGAATCGAATTCATGTTCTGCTTTTTCCCACAAATCAAAACTATAAACTAATCATTCGTGAGGCAATTAAAATGATAGCAAGAAGAAAGAAAAAAAACTTTTTTGAGCCCTAATTAAAATTTTGAGCGAAAAAATCGCAAAAATTAAATCAGAAAATCCGTTGTCAGCTTTATTTCTGTCAAAAAATAAATAAATTCGGTGAGCGCCAAACAAAATCGACACAATTAAAATTCAAAAAATGAACCAATTTTAAAAAAATACAGAGAGAAAATAAATTTAACGAAAGAAAGAAGAAGAAAAAAGGAATACGAATACCCACCTCTCTCTACCTTCAAAATCCAAAACATTTTCCCCAAAGGAAGCATCTTCAGCGTCAGGATTCTGCTTCAGCATTTTCTCCTTGTCATTCGAATTCGCAATTGGGGATTTAGGGTTTTGGTTCTGCACCTTATTCCGCTTTGACGGATGTTGGGAAATTGGGGGTTTCTGAAGGCGACGACTTCGAAGCACAAGGTAAGAATCAGAAGAAGGAGAAAGATCCTGTTTTTGAAGAGCTAGGGTTTTGGCACGAGTTCGAACACCACAATAAGTGGTGGTTGTTGCGGTGGTAGTGATAGTAGTGGTGGAATCAACCAAAGTTAATTCACCTTTTGGTTTGGCTTTCTTCATGTACTTACCCATTAAAAGATTCAGAGAGAAAATCGCAAGAATTTTTTGGCGGAAGAATGAAGAAAAACGCACACAGAAAAAAACAGGGGAATATAAGAAAGGGTGGTGGTGGATTTTGAAGAGTGGTTTTTTTTCGGTTATAAAGTGGTTTTGTTTGTTGGAAGAGTGAGAAAGGGAAAGAATGGTGGAAGTTGTGGGAGAATAAGGTAAATGGGAATTATTTTTTGGTATTTATATTACTATTTTGTTGTTTTTGTTTCTTCTTTAATTTTTTTCCTTTGCTAAATAAATAATACTATGTTCAATGTTTTTGTTTTTTTAGTAATGCATTCAATATTTTTTGAAATGACTAAATTCATCGTATTTTTTAATATAAGATAGGTCAATTACATGTTATTTTGATATTATATTTTTATTTTATATGTTGTTGGTCAATTATAATCGTTAAATAATTAATAATGTTTAATTTTAATTATTTTAAAAGTTGAGTAAAAAATAACTTTTAAAATTACAGATGTATTATTATAATTTATTGATAAAGTAAATTTTTATGTTAATAATATATAAAATTTAATATTATATTAATAAATTTCTATAATAGACAGTTAAGATAAATGAATTACCACGTACAATTTTATTTAAAAATTATTTGAAATATTAAGAATGATAGATAATACTTTTCAGATATATAAATTAATAGTCATTTTAAATAGTATTTTAATTAAAAATATATAGAAAATCATTAGTTTATATTTTTGATAAATTTTGTTTATTGTCAATAAACTTTCAGATAAACTTTTATATTTATAGTCAATAATTTATGAATTTTTTTAGAAATAAAAATTTATTGATTTATGTGAAGAAAAAAGATACAGAAAGTTAGTAGATATGAAATAATAAAAATGTAAATTAATGAACTAAAAATTAAATATTTATACATAAAAAGGTCTGACTAAATTGTTAATTATTTTTATAATCAGTTCTTTGAGTTGACAATGTTTAATTATTTACTAATAATATATAATGGTATAAATTATTATTATTTATTATTATTATTGTGGTTGTCTTCGTGAATTAAAGTAATAGTAAGTAATTATAATAATAGTATAGTAGACACTTAGTTCCTAAAAGTTTGCTTCCATATAGTAAACACGTTAAGTTAAATTACGATTGATTATGAAAATGAATTTATTGTAATTATAAGAAAAATTAAATAGTATTAATAATTATGATTGATTGATAATATAAATAAATTATATATTAATATTGTATATAAATTAAATTAATAAAATAAAAGTTTAGATATAAATTTTGGTTTTTTATTTTTTAGTTAATATTTATTTTAATATTTTAGATATTAATTTTATTTATTTAGTTTTTTATAAGTGATGTATTTTATTCATTTACATTATAACTTTTTTAAATAAACATAAGTTATTAATATAAATTATTGAGATCAAATCTTAAATTAATTATAATATTAAATATATAATATTAATAAAAATTAGTGAAAATACAATAAACTCTAAAAAAAACTTACTTTATTACAAATAGTTTATATATATATATATATATATCAAAACATTTAAATTTTTCATAAAGATAACCATATTACTGAATTAAATTGATGTATTTTCAAAAATATTATATTAGTTGATAATTATTAAAATATATTTTAATAATATAATGTTGTTAAAAAATTTGTTGTAATTATAAAAATAATTAAAATCTATTTATAAAAGATAAAAATAAAAAATAAAAAAAAATGACCAAAATAATTAAAAATTAAAGAATCAAAATTATATTTAAACCAAAATAAAATAAGCAAGCGTGTTTTTATCGGTAGCATTTAAATTTATTGACATTGTTAGGATTCTATTATCGGTTACCCACCAGGATGGGTTGTTTGGGATTCGTTTATTTTAACATTTGGGTATTTGTTTGGTTCTACGGATATCGATCAGAATAAAAATCATTGGTTCAAAACAATCATTGGTTTGCAATTAAAGAACTTCAAAACCAGTCTAATAGGTAACATTTTAGTTGTAGCCGCAAATACATTCATTTGTATGGCTTTAAATTTAAATTACAAAATATTTATTTTTCTATATATGATATGTACTAATCTAACATCTAAATTAATTAATTTAAAATAAAAAAAATCAAAAGCAACTACTATTATCTCTATTTTATTTTAATGTGTTTTTAAGATAAAATATCAAATAAATATTAAATTATCTAGCTTTATTGAAATTATTTATCTTTTTGTTACTTTATTATAATTATTTATTATTTTAATTCACTTTAAATTTTGAAAACAATAGATAAAATTAACAAAAAAATTATTAAAGAAACATTATTTGAGTAATAATTTTAGTCATAGTCGGTCCAAAGGTAAGGCAAGCGCTCTAGGCCTCCCTAAAAAATAAAATTTTTTATTTAAAAAAAGTCTCAAATATTTTTTTTATCTATCAAAAAGCCTCAGATTTTAATATTTTTAAAACTAATTTTGATAAAATTTTATATAAATTAAATAAAATATTTTGTTTTTATTACAAATTATTTAATACTTATCTCAGTACAACTAAATTGGTTAATTAAAACAGTAGAAATGAAATAAATATTAATTATAAATTGAATAATCATGAGATAAAAGGTAAGTACATCATTAATACGAGAAATACTAGTTATAAATGGAGAGATCATGAGATAAATAGTGAACATATTGTTAACATGAGTTACTTGAGTGCTATAATATATACACATTATTTTCTTATTCAACTAAAATATGGAAAAAATTTACATGAGTGTCTGGTGTTGTCGTATAACGGTTGAAATGTCTTATTTCATTATTTAAAAAATATAGAGAAAATAGATTTGAAAATGTATTAATTTTGTTAAACAAAATTTATATAAATATTAAATAAAATATTAATAATTTATTTATTAAATTTTGAAAATGTCTTATCTAATAATTTCGCTTTAGGCCTCATAACGTGTTGGACCGGCCCTGATTTTAGTTGAACATTTTTCTAGTATAAATTTAGTGTTGATAATATTTTTTTTTCTTTCATAATTTAAACTTAAAAACATGCAAAATAAATATTATTAAAATATAAATTTAAATAAATTTGAATTATATAAATCTTAAAAAACTAAACCCAACCAATAGAATTACAGCAAATATTATATATATATATATATATATTACCATAATATGGAGGAAACTTCAAAACTAATTTCCTATTTTAACATTTTTTATGTACAGATATACTGGAGGGACAGATTTAGAGGTGGCAGCGATGGAACCTCGTTCTTATGCACAAAGTGCTTATTTCTTATATAATAGTGCACATACATGCTAATACATTATATATTAATCATATATTAAATAAATGTAGTAGTTTTATTAAAAGTAAAATTTATTATTCTTTACGACTCACAATAATTACCTTATTTAATTATTACGTACAAATTAAAAATAGATAAAAGAAAGAGATTGACGATTTAACTTATTATCTGTGTATTTCTATATTAGCATAATGCACAGTGAACAACTTTAATTTGGAGTGATGTACATTAATTAATAAAAGAGAACATTTGAAAAAATATTAAAGTTGTATTAAAAAGTAAACAATAGTATTTTTAAGACAACTTCTTTTATAAATGTGACAGTTATTATGAAATAACAAGTATCAGTAATTTTGAATCCTCCATTTAATAGACTCTTGGATTTGTCTCTAAAATATATTTTTAATAATACAATTATTTTTTAAATAAAAATTTAAAATAAACGAGATAGTATAGATATTGAAACTGAAACTTTGATGCATCCAAATAATAGTTATATTATGAGAGTGCAACATGTAGATTAAAGTAAAATAAACATTTATACATTTAATACATATGCATATATATGTTACGCATACTTGGTGGATGTCCTTTTTAATTTTTACAAATTAAAATCATAATCCTTAATGTCACTAAAACTATTAGTGGATTACTAATTAATCATTAATCATTATGATAGATCATTCATGTATTTGCAAGTTACAAAATGTATATTTTATAAATATGATTCATGTGATATCGTAAAGTATACATGTTAAATAATATAATACAATTATTTTCTGCTCATTCTCTCTTTCTTCCTTCTCTCTCTATTTTTTTTTTATTTTATTTTTCTATATATTTTGTTATAGTTTTGGTTAATTTCATAATACATAAAGAGTACCATTTCCTAACATATAAATAATGGATTTTTTTTTAAATGTTACATTACAAGAATACTTCTTCTTCTCAATATCTTTATATTAATTTAATTTTAATCTTGTTAATATGTTGTCTCTCTTATTAATTTTTTCATATCAATTGTTTTTATTTTTGCCTATAAATTTAATATAGAAATTTCTTTGGCTTTTATAATTATCACATCTTTCTTTGTTTATTTTTGTTAAATTAGAAAATAATTTAACATTAATAGCATCCTTGAAAGATTGCTAATATAATGATTTTCTTTATCATTTTTTTGAAGATCATATGTGATATAGTTCTTGAAAAACAAAAATTAAAAATTAAAGTATCCCAAAAGAATTTATCAAAGAATGTTTTGTAATTAAAGCATCTTCAAAGATCACTCAAATGAGTTTCCTTGAACATTTTTATTGAAGAGTTGTGGTTGAGTTCTTGAAGAACTAGGCCATGATTAAAGTATACAAGATTTATTTAATCTTAATAGAATTTGAATCAAAGAAAAATAAGAGAAAATATATAAGTACGTCTTTATACCACTCGAATATACTCCTCGCAATATTGAGAAAAATACCTTTAAGAATATTTAAAAGATTAGTCACAATTGTCATTAAACATAAAATTAGTGGTTGATTACAAATGTGGAAAGATCACATGATACTTTGTTTGTTGTTCATATATATAGCGATATTGCAGTTATGAAAATTATAGAAATTTTCATTGACGTGATTATGATGTATTACATGTCAAAATGACAAAAATTCCATGAGTAAGATTTGTAGTTATGATTTTATTTTTCTTAAAAGTTGTGAAGTAAATTGTTATGAGTATCATAGTATATTAACTCATATGTATTGTGATGATATTTAATATCTCAAACATAATTTATAATCATGTCGTAAGGTTAGAATTATGGGAATAAATAAAAGGAAGACCATAAAGAATTAGATGTTTTTATTTTTCTTTGTCATTTGCCTATTATTTTCTTCTCTTTATATGTTATCTTAATGTTGTTAGAATGAATTAATTAATAATGATGAGATATGTTATATGTCCAAATTTTTTTGGGGTTACAACTGAATTCAAATAAAAGATAATTATTTATGTATATAGAAACTTTATTTCATGGAAAGAAAGGATGAGAGAAAATTTGGTAAAGTTGGCTAATTCCTAAAAAACTAGATCATTTTATGTTTTTTTATTTTAGTTTAGCTTCTATAAAAATACTTATCTTCTTTTTTATAATTTAAATTCTAAGATATTATTTTGTAGAGAGAAAAAATAAAAAGAATTAGATCATCTTTTTTGTTCTTATTCTTCTTCTTGTTGTATATCAAGTACAAAATGATATTGGTAATAATAATCTTAGCTTTATGTCAAATTTTTATAAATAATTACAAACAGAATATTTATCTCATACATTCAACAAGTAAGCCATGAGTGCTAAGTAGTAATATGTCTTAAACTATTATTTTGTTAGATATAATTAATACTCAAATATCTATTATGGAAGTTATATGAGTAATTTTGATCTTACACGTACATCGTTGATATTTATATATTCCAAGGTATGTTTTATTGATAATAAGAGTTGCTAAGTTATTTTCTTGAAATTCTCATATTTCATTTCATGTGTATATTTTTAGCAATTTCTAATGACCAAACAAATAATTTATTTTATTTTGATTTATTTTATAGTTTTATGATTATCTAAAGAGGAAATTATAACAAGTACTCTTGGGACACTTGTTAAAAATCTAACTATAGAAAAAAATTCTTAAATTTTTTTTTTAATTTATACTTTTGTATTGTAAAAAACGAAATTTTCCATTCAAAACTTTTTATATTTATTTTTTTGATTGTTTAACAAAAGTGCCAAAAGAGCTCTTGTTAACATGATCCTTATTTAAATAAATATGTAGATATGATTTATTGAGTTTTATTTGTTGAAGGAAGTGTTATGCTCTCATTTGTTTATACGTAAAAGTTTGTCTTTAATATAAAAATACGATAATGGAAAAAAAGTAAATTAAGTCTTTAGAATCTCTGTATAAAGTTTTATTTTGGAATACAAAATTTTGATACATGTAATTGTTTATTATTGATTCAAATGGACTAGAATAATTGAAACACATATCATTATAAATACGAAATTTACAAATAATATTAAAGTTTATTATTGTCACCCCGAATATATTACGATGCGTAAAATAGTTAATTTTTTATTTTAGCATATTAGTTTCGAAAATAAGTTGATAATTTTAGAGAATGAGTCTTTCACATTTTATAGAATATATATCATGTTGTATTTGTGAATCAATACACCAATCATGTGGATAAATACGTCAATCATATACTAAATGGAAAAGTGTATGTTTAATGTCAACTCATAGCCATAAGTTTGTGAGATTGTTGTGTCAATTAATTTTACTACAAAATCTCTTTTATAATTGTATGAAATAAATTTAGAAAATATTGAACATTTATTTAATTTTATGTTGAACATCATGTAGCATATGTTCATATGCAAAAAATGGACCCGAAGATCTATTTTTTAGACGTCTAAAGTTGGTTATTTGGCCAATACTTATGAGATCATAACTTATAAAACCTACTTTTGAAATGTGCAATAATATATGTTGAGATATTGATTCTCATGAAGTCAACAAGTCAATATATGTAAGTCTTCCCCTGAATGTGTTGTGTATGTTTCAATTGCTCCAATATAATGCACCAAGATGGGTGGTAAAATAATTATGAAAATACATATTGAATATAAAATCTTCATTTATAATAGAGTATATTGAACCAAGACATCGAAGACTTGTTTACAAATGAAGTTGTTGTTTATCATTTGATAAGTTAGTATTCTCAATATTAGGGAGAGAAAATATGCATATGAAAATTGTTATGGAAATATATTATTATTTCATCATAATCCTCGTACAAATTAGTTTGAACCAGAAGTTCAAAAGATAACTCGTTTGCATAGTTTGTGAAACCAATTACCAGTTGCTAATGCTCCAATCAAAATGGATGTCTTTGTTGGGAATCTAATATTATAAATGAGTATCAATTGTACCTTAAGTGTGGTAGGCAAGTCGGTTCCAAGGACAAAAATCTCCAAGCAAATAAAATAAGCCAAAAAGAAAGACGACCCAAGTGAGGTTATGAAAATTTCAAAAGAGTACTTTGATATAATTTTTCAAATCTAGAAGAATTGACCATGCAAATCAAAAAGTTTTTGGACTTGAAGTATGTACATCTAAAGATTTGAAGCTAATAATATATATATATTTTGCGTGAAAAGAAAATGAGAATGCTGAAATATATATATTCAAGAGTATTGATAAAAGACTATAATTGATTTATAAAAAAAAACATATTCACCTGAAGTGAATTCAAAAAATTTGATATACTTGATTAAGTTTAATAGGACGTGAACAACTCAATTTACATATGAAATATGTGTTATAATGTATTTATATAAATCACTTGATATTGATAATTATATAAAAATAATTGAAATATTTAATTTTTGTGACACATACAATTTAGGCTCTTGAAGATATTACTTAATAAAAAATATAACTCTATTTATAATTTAAAACAATCTTGATGTATGCTGCATACTATTCTTAGTGAATATTATCTAATGATTGTTTTTTACTTATTCTATAAAAAAAAAAGGTTTAATTTGGACCAATCTTTGACATCATTTGTCCATTTTTAAGAGAATAATTGGAAATGAATTTGATATTTTTATTATCGAAACTCTTGAATAGCTTTCAAAATCAGTTTGAGATGAAATGTGAACGAAAGAAAAAGATTCATTTTGATTGAATATTTAAAGAACACTATTTGAATAAATCATGAAGCTTATATAGTTAAAGTACTAATATAGTTTTATATGGATGGATGACATTTTATATGTACTCTTATGATCTATCAGGTCACTAGACGTGAACAACGACCAACTTTATAACTTGAGAAAATAATGAAAATCTAATTTGTCATGAAGTACCATATTTTAGTATAATTTGGAGATTTTATATATTTTGTTACCTTTGATGTACATATTATTTATCTAATTCTCGTAATGATATTTTAAACATTCAAATCTACTCGTTCAAACTAAGTTATATTTCAATCAAAAGAAAAAAAAAATCTGAACTTTATACATTCAAAACTGAAAAAGAATAGAGAATTGAGATTAAAAAAATTAGAATATATATTTCCTAATACCTTGATGTGTTTGGAAAAACTTGATCGAGTGATATTTTCATTGATTCCTGTCGTGCAAATGAAAATTGGTCAAACAACAACATTTTCATGGTGTAAAAGAGAGCATGCAGCAAAAAATCATAGGATCTCAAAAGAAAATAGAGATAAGATCTATAAATCGGGAGGAATTGAAAAACATAATGGATTTGAAGGAGTATATGACAAACTTTGACCGTCTACCTTGACTTTTAAGAATAAATGATATTTGTTTGAGACATTGTGGAAAATCATTGAAACTCTTGTTAATACTTTTTAATAAATCTCAAATAGCTTGTTCTAAGCAATTTTTAAATAATGATTCAGATGTCAAAATGAACTTTTCATACACATTCTTCATTCAATATATTTACTGTTGTTGTTATAAAAAAAGATACTCACTTTTGCGACACACTAATATCTTAGAATATTAAAATATTAGAGTTTTTGCTTGTTAAAATGCAAAAGCAAATATATCATTACTTAATTAGTTTAGAAGAAAAAACAATTTGACCATTCATTTCACGAAGTAAAGTGACAATTTATATCAAACAAATATTTTTTGACAAAAAGAGGATAAAATATTCTATATAATTATAATAAAATTGTACATAAATAATTTTTATTTAAAAGATAATATTCATAAATACTTAAAAATTTAATAAATATATGTTTAATATATACTGACATGTTTATAAATAGAACACAAATATCATTTGTATCTAATATAATAGGTAATAGATGACTACTTGTGTTGGTGAATACTTAACTTCATCTTTACTTAAGTCTTGCACTTATTTTTTTTCTTTGACTTTTGTTAACAAGTGTTATTGTCATATTTTGAAAAAGAAGAGTTACCTTGAGCCATACAAAATACTATCTTATTAGGTTTTTTTTTTTTTTTTGTGGCACTTTTCTGATGTAGGTTATATGCAATTAATGATTATGTTGTTGTATTTCTTTTTTTAAAAAAAAAAGCTATTTTATATTTTAAAATACTTCTTTGCAATTAGATGTAATAGTTGGAGTTTGATCTTCATATATAATAAACTATCAAGATCTGCAAATCCTTTCTTGGTGTTACTCTTGAAATTGTAACATATACTTGTCCATGTGATCAAGAACACATGTTGTTATTCAAAAAATCAAATTTAATCTTTACATGTTGTCATTTATATTTTTAGTCCCTAAAAAAAGTCTATATGAAATCAAAAAGTAAACTTAAAGTAAATTTTTTTGTAGAGACTAATCTTAAAAAAAAAATTATTGAAACTAAAATTATATTTAATCATTAATGATATATGTTAGTCAACTTGAAAGTTCATTTTCAATTAAAATAAAGACCAAAATAATTCTAATGCACTTCATTGTTTTAAATAAATCTAATTAATTTCTTATAATAAGATTGAAGCCATTTGGCTTGTAGGTTGTTTTTGTTTAGTTAGTAAGATTTAATTTCTTATAGATCTTGGAAATTCATGTAGTAGAGAAAATTGATAGTGAAATGATCTTATATGACTATGTCCATCTAGCTCACAATGATGAACCTTGTTGTGTGCTAGCTAATATATAAACATGAATGGCACTATTTTGACATTAAACATGAATAAGTCGACTAAATGTTCATTAGGAGCATTATTACCCTTTGTTTGTATATTGAATGGTTGAATTGCCAATTACTGAACTAAAATCTTGCACATATGTTTTGCATATATATCTATTTGAATCCAATAAATTTAATGACAAAAATATATATATATATATATATAAGATAATTAACTAGTAATACCAATTGACTGACTCACATTGGTTTGTTCATTGATTATTGAAATTTAAACCGTTGAATAACATATTATATTGAATCTTAATATTCATACACTACGCCAAAGATGACATTTTATAGCGCGTCTTTTATAGCGCTTATTAAATACAAGCGCTGTTGTATGATATTTTAAAAATAACGAAGGATACAACAGCGCTTTTTTGACAAGCGCTGTAAAAAAAACGTTGTAAAATACTTTGATTTCACATAATTAAAGGACCTATTAGAGCGCTTTTTGGAAAAGCGCTGTAAAAAGGTTTTTAAAAAAAAATAAGGAGGTCTTTTACAGCGCTTTTGGACAAGCGCTTTAAAAAGTCTGTAAAAAAGCGCTGTAATAGACTTTCAAAAAATAAAATAAGGAGGTCTTTTACAGCGCTTTTGGACAAGCGCTTTAAAAAGTCTGTAAAAAAGCGCTGTAATAGACTTTCAAAAAATAAAATAAGGAGGTCTTTTACAGCGCTCTTTAAAAAAGCGCTGTAATAGGCTTTTAAAAGTAAAATAAGGAGGTCTTTTACAGCGCTCTTTAAAAAAAGCGCGGTAATAGGCTTTTAAAAAATAAAATAAGAAGGTATTTTACAGCGCTTTTTAAAAAAAGCGCTGTAATAGGCTTTTAAAAAATAAAATAAGAAGGTACAAAATCTAGATAGTGGATGCTCACAACACATGACGAAAGAAAAGTCTATATTCCAAAATCTATCCCTCAAATAAATGAGGATTTGTATGATTTGGAGGAAATCAAAACAATAAGATCATAGGCTGAGGCATAGTAGATAATGGTTTTCTTTCCTCAATTAAAAATGTTTTACTTCTAAAGAACTAATGCATAACCTACTGAGCATAGGTCAATTAAGCAATATTTGTTACTATCCCTACGAACATTATTACATACTCTTCTCAATGAGAACCCTACTCTGTCCTACGAACCGTTCGTATTTCTGCGCATTCTCGCTGTTTCTTCTTAAACGAAACTGTAACCTTATGAACTCTACGTATTTCTTCGCACTCTTCAGGTATTGTATTCATTTATTCATTTATTTCTTATATATATATATAATGTGTTTGTTAATGCTAATAATCACATTTATTTGATAGTGTTTTACAAGTTTTCCGAGCTCAAATGGGTGCTACAGTGTCGAAGCAAAAATCAAATAAATCACATGGATTCTAATAAAGGTTTGAAATGTATGGCTTTAAAATTTCATTAACAATCAATCCACAAATATTTATTGACTTATATGTTTTATTTTATAGTGCTCTCGTCAAACTAACAACATAGACTGCGTATACCGTATATTACGATTTATGAAGGAGATTGTTGTTATAATCCCAGAAATTGAAATAAAGGAATGCATATTACAGCGCTTTTTTTAAAAAGCGCCGTAAAACTAATACAACAAGCAGCGCGTTTTTAGAAGAGATTTACAGCGCTTTTTTTATTTTAAAGAGCGCTGTTGTATCTTTTTACAGCGCTGGATACTACAACGCTTAATTTTTTGAAAAAGCGCTGTAAATGACTTAAAAAAAACGCTGTAAAATACAATTTTTCGCGTAATGATATCAATTTTTATTCGCATTGACTTATTTATTATTTACTGAAAATCAATCAGTTTAGGGCGAAACTATAATGTAAACTTCGCATCACATTATAGTAAACATTATTAATAATTAAGACATGAAATTCTAAAAGCCACTTTAAATTGAAGGAAAAAGACAAATACCTTTTAACAATGAAATGGCAACATGATGGTCGTTAAAGGTCTTGATGGATTGCAAATGACATGATTCAAATTGGCTAAGATTAAGAAGAATGAGGCTGCAAGGGAATGAACAATTGGCCGAGGTTGCAAGAGAATGAACAATGAAATATATTTATAATCTCTAAGGATTACGTGTAGGTCATTAATTGCATATACTACATTGATTGGCTGGTTGGAGTATTAAGGTAGTAGATGTGTTGGCTATGGAGCTTTTAAAGAATAGTTTCAATCATGACATACTATAGAACACATGAATGCAATGCATGCTTGTGCATGTATTATAGATAGGTTTTAGGCATTATAGAATGATGGTTTTAGTTAATAGAACTTGTCAAATTTGTATTTTTTATTATCACATGTGATAACTTATCATACTTAAAACATATGTTGTAATTGTGATTAAATATGGTTTTGGTGTCAAATTCTTCTTTGTAAAAGTTATAGAAGGTATTGTGCTATAAACTTTATAATATCAGCATATTTTTCCATCTCTTAAACAAAAAAAACATATTTTCCCTCATCTGGTAAAAAACGAAACATGTTTCTAAAAAAAAATATCAACATATTTATTTTTATACAAAAATCAATTAATTTAACATATATAATATAGTGCAAATTAACATTAAAAAAAAAAACAAGTATGATTTGTATTTCCAATTAAAAGAAACTGTAAATTGTATTTGAAGTATATGAAATAAAAACATTTATATCAAACTAACAAGGATTATTATGAAAAATTTACTAATATCTCTAAATCACATGCAATCTTGATATTTAAATTTTCATCATCCACAATAATTTTTTTTTTGGATAAGACATATTAGTCACCGTATATCCTTGAATGTAAATTTTATTTCAAATCAAAAGGGTTGGAGGTAAGCATCACTGTTGTCACCTTATTCCCCTTTAATTCCTTTATTTATTTATTTTTATAAATTTTTAAGATAACTGTTACTCAAATGTTTTTAAAAACAATAATTAAAATATATTACCATTATCTAGTTTTTTTATTTTGAAATAATCATGAAAATATATTTCCAATATCTAGTTATAGTACGAAATTGTTTCAGATAGTCATTATTTTGGCCTTAAGGGAAATCCACTTTTGCAATGTAGACTTTCTAACATGGAAATTTTATTTTATTTTTGAAAATTAAATGGAAGTCGTTTTTAGGAAAGTCGGATCTAATTTTTGTTTTTCTGATAAGGATGAGAATGATTTTTATGGAATGGCGTGTAATCTTTATTTTATAAATTTAAATATCTAATATTATTTACTAATTGTGAAAAATTAAAATCATTGATGTTTTAATTAGAAATGATTATTAATCAAAGTGAAGTTAACAAATATTGAATTAAGACATGATGCAACAGTTATTTTTTTGTAATGTCTTTTATCTTGATAATTAAGTCTGTCCTAAGGGTGTCTGCGGGTCAATTTTAATTAATTTTTAGACAAAATTATTTGATAGAAATATTAAAAATAACACATAGTTCGATGTATTATTTAAAAAAAAAATGAACCTGGAATTATTTAGTATAATTTTTTTAATAATAATCAAGTATAGTTTGAATTGAATATATGATTATGGTGGACATCGGGTCAGGTTTGGGTTGAAATATTTAAGGGGTAAAAATGGGTGGGGCTTTAATGGGTCGCGTTTTTTTTTTTATTTATTGAGAAATTTATTTTTATCTCTCAACTCTCAAGATATATAAAAAAAAATCATTTTATCTTTTTTATTGTCTATTACTTGATACTTAAATATTTTAAAAAGTAAAAAAAAAAAAACAAAGCTTTGGATAAGGTGAAATTTTCAAAATATAATTTTTTCAAAAATTTAAATTTTGTTCGAAACTTTAGAGGAATACAAAATTTCTGAAATGTAATTTTTTCAAAATAAATTATAAAATTTTGAAACGTTAGATGAATTTGAAACTTTTGAAATGCAATTTTTTCACTAGTTTTAAAAAAATTCAAAACTTCGAATAAATATGAAACTTCTTAAATACATTTTTTCTAAAAATTTAATATTTTTCTCTCTAAAATATGATGTGAAACTTCCAAAATATAATTTTCAAAAGTTTAATTTTTTATTTTTTTTGAAATTTTGAATGAATGTGAAACTTCTAAAATGTAATTTTTCTAAAAACTTAACAAAAAACTCGAAACTTTGGATAAATATAAAATTTCTAAAATGCAATTTTTCCAAATACTTTCAAAAAATATCGAAACTTTGGATGAATGTGAAACTTTCGAAATGTAATTTTTTCAAAAAAATTTAAAAATATTCAAAACTTTTGATGAATATAAAACATCTGAAATGCAATTTTTATAAAAAAAAAATCAAAAATTTGGATGAACACTGAATTTTTGAAATGCAATTTTTAAATAATTTAAAAAAAATCTAAAATTAGAAATTATGAAAATGTTAATAATTTTGAAAATTTTGGTTATCAAGTAATAAGGATAAAATAATCTTTTTATATGCTTTTGAGGGGTATAAAGTAAAGGTGAAAGGTAGGCGATAGATTTCTCATCTTGTTTTAACAAAATTTAAGTTGAATAATGACCCAACCATTACAAAATATGGCCCATTCTAATTTTTTATATAATAATATAACTCTGGCCCATTAAAAAAAGTTGGCCCAACTTGACAATATACATCACATTTTTTTATATCTTCACAGATTTTGTAGATCACAATTTTCAATAACATTTTTTTATAATAAAAACAAAAAACATGTTTATAATTCTCAAAGACATAACATTTGTCATTAGGCACATGATGTCTATGGTCAATATTAAATGTTAAAATCTTCAGCAACATAAAGTCGCAGTCACATAACAACACAACCATTATATATTATATATTTAAGTATAAATTATAGTATGATTAACTTTATTAATATTCAACATTAATTAAAAGAAAATAGTATTGCTGCACAAGCATGATTTACTTCGCAATTTTAGCATAATGAATATTTCGTCTTCTACACACATATAATACAAATTAAAAAGAAAAAATAACAATAGAGTCAACATATATTCAAATTAAAAAGAAGAAAAATAATAATAATTGTAGAAAAATACCTAAAAAACAGCAAGAAATTTACTTGAATTTTGTGTTAGTTCTCATGGGAGTGAGACTCCACCGTGACAATGTTTATGATTTAATTCATAATCATAATAATATGCATCTTCCCACTACTTTTAAGTTACAATTAGCTTACACGTGACAAATTATAATTGATGAATTTTTTTAAATAACTATAATGCATGATACAAATTTTAATTAATAAGATTCAACTATCTTGTATATTACAAATTGTCGCTAATAAAATTTTAAAAATAGCTATTTGTAAGATGTAAAGTTAATTAATTATCACTTATAAGATTCAACATTTAATTGATTTTATTAGAATGAAGATGACTAGACTTTCCTAAAATCAATCTTCATTCTTATCGTAAAACAGTGAATTGAATCCGGCATTCCAAAAACAAATTATCATTTTTATAGAAAAACAATCAATCAGATTTAGGTTTCCAAAATCGGTTAAATTTCCTTAAAACAAAAATTCGGCTATATGCAGAAATAATTCCACACTATAACTAGATTGATAATATTTTTTATTTAAATAAAATTTCCCGCAATGAGAGATTTTTATCCCAAATTAAATAATAATCAAGGGGATAAAAAGGAAATAAGGTGACCAATAGCGGTGTTTCAATCCAAGCCGATAAAAAATTGTAAATCGAACTGAAATTGAAAAGGAAAATACTATTTTATTTTAATCTTGTTATTTAAACCTCTTTTTGTTGAAAACAGATGGGATCATCTTTCCTATTTTTCTTTATGTTTTTTAATAACACTAATCAATTTGATACATATTTTTTATTATTTATATATCCAAATACAATTGTTACTTTGTAATAATTTTCTATGACTATTTTATAAGAAAACTTTCTATCAAATTAACTAAAATAATTGATTTTGCAAAAGTTTTGTGTTGACATGGTTAGGATTTTTAAATGCATTGAATAATTATGTGAAAGTTCATTTTGTTCAATTTCTAAGTCTTGATGTTGGGGGAGCAAGATTAACACTATTTTATTGATTTGTGTGTGGTATATGCGGAAGATTCATAATTCTACTAGCTTTAATCAAATTGAATTTAATGTTGGATTTTATTTTTGAGAAAGTGCAATTGATATCTTGGATGTGATTTTGAATTAAAAATATTATGTTTGTTTATAATTTTCATTTTTCGTGCTAAATTTTTTAGACGTGTTCGAGTTACATAAAATTCTAATTGTTTATATAGTCCGTTTTATTGTAGTCCCCTTGTATTTGGATTTTATGGATATATTTATTAGCCATATATAAAAAATCAACTAAAAATCCATGGAAAATAATGGATGGATAAGATAATCAACATTTAAACCAATAATAAAATAGTAAATTTATCTAAAAAACTAAAGCGAAAGAAAAATCATTTTTACTATAATTTGTTGACATCTGTTTCTCTAAATCAATCAGATAATACATATTTTTGTTTCTTTTTTATTTATTTAAAATACATATTAATCTAATTTTATTTATTATTTATGCATATTTAAATACCACTGATACTGGGATCTACAGTGTTAATTTTTATTATAACATTGTTATGTTGTCTAACTATCTTGTTGTAGGTCGTATAACTTACTATAAATGAATATAGCTTCATATGAAAACTTAATATAAATATATATGAAGTTCAAAATTTAATAATATTGGCATTTGTCTAAATTAAATGTGATTTTATCATAATATAATTTTATTATTGATAATTTGTTCTAATGAAAATTTATCATGTATATAGTAGTTTAATTTTATATGTTATAACTTGTTTCTTGTATGATAATTATTTTAAAACTATTATACACATGATAAGTTATAACACATTTTTTGTTGTGTAACAAATATTTGTCATATATTATTTATGTATTAATTATAGATATTTATATATCTTATAATTTTTTATTTATCGATGACAAAAATGTGTCTCCTATTTTTTTATGTATCAGTTAGATATATTTATCTCATATTGTTTTTAATATTTATCAATATAAAAAGAATTATCATGTATTTTTTAAAATATTTATCAGTCACAAAGAATTATCCTATATTTTTTGTTGTTGAACGTAATATCATGTATATGTTAATGTCTTACATTCCTTACTCATATTTAAGGTTGGTAAAATGAGAAAGCATGTGTGACTTATAAATTAGTTGCAGATAAGCCCAAATGGCCCAACACACAAAAATCCTACCTCAAACATGAGGTGAACATTGGTATGTTGTTCGATATTTCTTATTGCAACTTCTTTTACAATTTTAATCTTCAAATCATTTCTCTCATATTTTTTTTTTAAAATATTACAACAACAAAAAATGATTAAAAAGTGAAAAGAAATAAAATAGATAATAAAAATAAAGGAGATAAAAAATAAATGAGATGTAAACTTTAAAAATTAACAGTGAAAGTATCACCATTAAGACAATTATTTGATGTCTTTAAATACTAACATTTTTAAAAGAAAATTCATTAAAACAATATTTGTTAAAGTAATATTTTAAAATCAGAGTTTTATATGTAGTATGACAATTTTAAAATGATGCAAAAAATGCGAATTATAATAGAGACAACTTTAAAATAGTTGTAATAATAGAGAAAAACTTATATAAAAAAATGAATAAATATCAAAATCTCGTTTATTCCTATGTGAAGATTGTTTACATATTTTTTTAGGAGTAAATTGTCAAAATAACTCTCAAATATCTTGTTGTAACCAAAATAGAAAATCGCATATTTGACATTTTGCTGCAGGTTACTATTTTTATATTATATAGTAGATTTTTATTTTGATAGTTTTTAATACTAAAAAATGAAAACAGTTTTACTAGTGTTTTTCTTTTTTAGTTTTACTTTTCAATTACTAGAACGGTGAATAAAAAAAAGAAAAGACACCGAAAACACTAATTTTTCATTAATGATAATGTTGTAATTATTTGTGACATTTCTCCCTATTTTATTCTTTCCATTTACCGGTCTCTCCCTGCACCACCCATTGACACTACCCAGTTCCAATCCCCACACATTATTTGCTTCTCTTCAGTTCACATTTCACACATTCTTCCATAATAACATTGCCTTTCTTTTCCTTTTTCTTGTTATGTTTTTATTTTATTTTTAAAAGAACTAGCAAGAAATCTCATCGGTGGCGCCTCATTGATATTCTATTAAGATTTAATTCAATTTTAAATTAAAAAAAAATCATTTTATAGATTAACCACAAATATTTGCTATGTATTTTGTATAATTATTGATGTCATATTTTTTTTTCGTATTTTTATATATGTAATGGAAAATATTTGTTCCATTGTTTTTAATGGTTATTGATGTCAAATATTTGTCTCGTATTTTTTTTTATCACTAAAAATTAGTTGTTACGTGGTTTTTTTTTTATATATTTCACTTGTAAATGTTTGTCTCATAATTTTTATATATTATTTATAAATATTTATCTCATATTTTTTTATATATCAGTCATAAATATTTATCTAATATTTTCTTATACATCAGTCATAAATATTTCTCCTATAATTTTTTAACAAATATTCATCTCTTATTTTTTATGCATTAAATATAAATATTGATTCCATTTTATTTTAATATTTGTCTTGCGTTTTTTTTTTATGTATTGGTGACCAATATTTATACCATAATTTTTAATATTTATTTCTTTGAAAAAAATTTGTCCCCTGTTTTTTTATACAATAATTATAGATATCTATATTGTATTTTTTTATAAATATGTCATTTTTATTTTTTAAAAGAAATGTGTCATTTGCATTTTTTTTAAAGAAATGGTTGTTTCTCAATTGTTAACTACTACAAACTATTTTGTTTTTTCAATTCTCAACTTCTTAAAACCACCTCTTTTTCTTTAAAACGCACCACTCATTTTTATGTTAAAAAAAACCCATTTTTTAAATGAATGAAATTGTCATTTTTATCCTTTATATAAATGCAATGGTTAAAGTTGAGAATGATAATATTGATTTTTTGGTAGTATTTTACTTTCTTATATTGATGGTTGACACGATCATTTGAAATTATTTAGTTTGTTTCATGATCATTTTTACAAATATTTTAAATATTATTGATAAAAATTTAAACCGTCTTCCTAAGTAAATTATTTAAGTTTAATGATCATGTACAATTAATGTAAAATATTCTTTACCGATAATCAACCCAAAAATGAATAAGGAAAGATAAAATGATTATAATAAAATATGAACATATGAATAAGAAAAAATAAATTTGTATCAATATATGAATAAGGAAAGATAAAATCATTATAATAAAATGAATAGAAACAACAGCAAAAAAATATGTGGAGAAATCGAAAAGTAGAGAAAAACTTACTCGATTAAAACTATATAAGAATCGCAAGAAAAATGAGAAACCCCCATAAAAATTGATAGAGTAATTTCGGATTTTTTAAAAAAGTAAAGTAATTACACAATTTTCTCCATTAGTGAGTTAAGTGTTTTTAAATTGTGTGACATATTTATCAACCGAGCTGATTGTGAGAAAATACTATTTTTACTTTTTTATTTTTAGTCGAAAGTTTATTTTTTTTAACATAATAATTTTTCAAAAATCCGTAGTAAACATCATTCAATTAATAAAAAATAATTTTTTATTTAAAAAAATCTAAAACAAACGCATCTTAAATTCGATGAAAAAAACAAAAAAAAAATTATTTTTTTGAGTGATCAAGGGAAGACAAAAAGGAGAGAGTAAAAGAGAAAGAAAATCATTAACAAAAAAAAAGACAGTGAAAGAGAGAGAAAAAAAACAACCTAACATCAACAAAAGTTGATTTGTGTTAGATTTGTAGAATTTAATTGGATGATGATGATATGAAATGTCCTTATAATTAGTTTTATTGAAAGAGTACTATTGTAATCCAATTGCAGCCAATTTCAACCATTTTAAACATGAACCTGCGTCATTTGTCCAGGCTTTATTTGTTAAATTAAGTACAGTTTTATAGTTTAAACAGCGTATTCTTTTCTCATATTAACTAGAGTTTCATTAACATTTGTTTCACTGTGATTTGATTAAAGTCATAACAACATTATAGATTACGGTACAAATGGTTGGCGTGATAATCTACATCGTGTTTATAAGATTAAGATGGGATATGATTGTGATGTGGATATTAAATGACAAAGACAATAAACTCTTACAAAAACTTTTGTTTGGTGAACAACAAATAGAAGGATAAATGACCCTCTTTTATCATTCATGTGTTTGAGATAAAAAATAAATAATACTATAATTAGTTTTAAAAATAATAGGGTTAAATATATTTTTTAGTTTCTATGAAATTTCAACTTTTTAAATATAATTTCTATAAAAAAAAATTATATTTTTAGTCTCTACAAAATTATCTTGTATGCAGTTTAGTTCTTGTTGTTAAGCTAATATATATTTTTGAATCATTTTTATTCCAATCATATTTACATTGTTATAAAATATTTCTCTATAAAAAATAAGTTAAAAATTCGATACTTAGATTCATATTTCCATCACTTTTATCTCTAGTTTCCACATTTAAAAAATTTATATTTAAATAATTCTCTTGGTTTTGTTGAAGATTTCTTGCTAATCCTGTATTAAAAGTTTGTTAGTAGTAATAATTTTATTGTTTGTGAAACATGAGGTAGGCTTTCAGTTGTTAGTGGCTAAACCAATATAAACTATTGTGAACTCTTCTGCCTCTTTCTTTTGTCAACTACTAATCGGTCTACAATTGTATCATAGGGAGACCTACACTACCAAAATTTTGGATTATATATTATACGATTTATATCAAGTTAAGATACCATGTCTCAAACATAATAGTGGTCATTGTCAACGTCGATTTCAAGGTGGCAATGAGATGCTTTATGGCTTACCTAGAGAATTAGAACAAGTTTACAAAGTTGACAATAATTGTGAAAATGGAGGAATATGGGAATGATGAAGCAACACTGCAACCTTCAAGTGAGATGGATGTGAAGCTCAGCGACTTCAACACTTAGTTTGAAGACTAAGATGACGAAGTAGTGATGGAACTTTGTATTCGTCCAATTGAGAGACAACACAAACAAAATTGTGAAGATTATAGTTGACCCTCAACCTAGTTAAGGAACAATTATATGTTTACTTGCGAGAAAGGGCCCAACTATTTTCTTGGACTAGTGAAGAAAATCTTATATAGTAAAATGTTGTCTTATATATTGATATAAGTTCCAAGCATCTTCCAAATAATAAATATATAGAATGTTACGAGTAACGTATGTTTGTATAAACTATACTACACTCATTTTACAACTTTTTAAACATTCACATAATTCAATCAAATTAAATTTATCCGCTTTACATTTTTAATATTTGTTAAAAAAATTCTTCTTGAAAAATGCATCAATTTTCTTATGTTTAAGCATCATATCACTCATAAAAAATACACAAATTAATTACACAATACGTTCGGACAAACAATTTACAATTTTCAAAGTTACAACTCACATTCATAACGTAAAACAGTTCACAAGAACTCTATAAGGGTCAACGTATACAAATCATTTATTTTTATTGTATATATTATATTTTATAGGTATTTTATTTAGGTAATATATAATTTTTTGATTTAATTGCACTTTTGATCTATCTATTTTTACCAATTTACGAAATTGATCCCCCTATTTTAAAAGTCGATAATTTTGATCTCTCTCATATTTTTGAATTAACAATGATAATTAGACGTATTTTAAATACGAAATACAATTCTATAATACAAAATCGTCTACATAAATTAATTATTTACATGTCATTATTAAATTACAACTATAAAAAAAAATTGAAGTCGAAAATTAGATTTTTACGGTGTTTTATTTCGATTGAATATAATCTTTTTAAATAGCAGAGTCTAAGCACTAAAAGAAAAAGACACGAAAATAGTTAACAAATAGAATAACAATTCCAATAATCCCCACGAAGTAATAAAATAAGTGCTAATCCAACACACGTGGAGGCTTAAAGTTAAGTTTAACACGAAGTCTAAAACGAATTTTTTAAATTTTAATTGACAACACAAAATTAATAGAATTGACGTCATATAATATTTATTTTTCAACTGATTTATTATTGTTAAGACAATATTAAGTTTAATTTTTTTATATACTTTAATTTTAAAAATAATAAAATCTAATAATCTATAAAAAAATTATATATTTTAATCTTAAAAATTTTAAAATCTTATGTCGTAATATTTTTTGATTAAATAAGTTTTTTATTTTGACGACACCTAATTTAGTTCTTTAATGTTTTCCATGTATGGGTCCATGATTTATAAAATATAATTTGATTATGTTTTGTGTTCACTTCTCTTTCATCATTCTGCATAGCATAAACCCTTGCCGCCGTGGAGCTAACTAACTAGGGTTTCCGTTTGATTTCTCTTACAATTTTCAACATGGAAGGAATCGAAATGGAGGAATCACCATTCTCCATAGACGAAACCAACGATGATTTATGCAATTCAATCCTCTCTCGCTTCGAAAACTCCACCGACGAAACCCACCAACACCTCTGCGCCGTTATTGGCGCCATGTCTCAGGAACTCAAAGAGCACAATGTACCTTCATCACCAGTTGCTTACTTTGGTGCCACGTGTTCTTCCCTGGACCGCATCGCATCGGAAACTAATCCGCCTAACCACCTAATCGACGCGCTTCTCACTATTCTCTCGATTGTTATTGCTAGAGTTCCCGTTGCTGTGTTGAAGAAGAAGAGAGAGTTTTTGTCTGAGCTTGTTGTGAGAGTTCTTCTCTCTCCGTCCGGTTCGGAGGGTGCAGCTATTCATGGATTGAAGTGCCTTTCGCATTTGTTGATTAATAGGGATAGTGTTCATTGGTCTGATGTGTCTCCGTTGTTTAATGTTTTGTTAGGGTTCCTTACTGATTCACGTCCCAAGGTAACAATTTTTAAAATTTTTAACCTTAGTGTTCTGTTTGTTTTACTTGTGTATTAATTAATCAGTCGGAGCTACGCAGATGCGAAATTGGTGATTTTTTGGGTACATATACTATAGGATATTGTTGATGTTGACGTCTCCATTTTCGTAAGACTATTAAATTTAGTTGATCGTATCTTAATAGGATTAGGAATTGTACATTGACTTTAGTATCTTAGTTTCGATAGTAGGGGCGGCCATTCCAGTTTCTGTTTATAATTTTTGAATGAAAAAGCTCTGATGTTAACTTTGGTCATTCGAAATGAGACGATTTCAAATCTGTGCCCCTCCATTCATATGCTATATTCTGAGTTAGAGCGCAAGACAGGATGTATTAGTTGGAAGCAAGACATGCTTCTCTGTTTTAGTTTGCCGAACTTGTGTGTGTAACAATTATTAGTTGATGTTTTGGAGTGTGGGGGCAAGGGGCTGTAGCAAAGGTTACATAACTTTTCGATTGTTTTAATATTAGACTGGTTTTGTTTCTGATTAAGGATGCAAAATGCTTTGCTAAATTATTGTAGTATTTGAATGC
>NC_021163.2:2413359-2430165 GCF_000331145.2 Cicer arietinum
ATGCCGAGTGCTGACTATATATTCCAACAGGTCAGAAGGCAATCTCATCTTTGTCTCCGTGATGTCTTGATAAACTTTCAACAATCTACGCTACTAGCATCTGCAAGTGAGGGTGTCAAAAACCTGCTCGAAAGGTTTCTACTGCTTGCCGGTGGAGCAAATGCAAATGCTGGCGAAGGAACTAAGGGAGCCCAACAGGTTCTGTTTATTCTTGATGCCTTGAAAGAATGTCTTCCTTTGTTGTCGCTAAAATACAAGAACAACATTCTTAAGCACTTCAAAACCCTCTTGGATCTGCGTCAACCCCTAGTCACTAGGCGCATAACAGATGGTTTGAATTTTCTCTGTCTTTACCCGACATCAGAAGTTTCCCCTGAAGCACTAGTTGAGGTGCTGAGCTCATTATCGGCTCTTACTATCTCATCAAATGAGATGTCTGGAGATAGAATGACATTTACTGCCCGCTTACTTGATGCTGGAATGAAGAAAGTTTATTCTCTAGACAGGCAAATATGTGTAGTTAAGCTTCCCAGTGTCTTTAATGATTTCAAAGGTATCATGAATTCAATCGTGTTTGTGTATAGTTACATGCTTTTATTTGGCAACTAGGGACGTAAACTTTTTACTTTTAAATGTGCAGATATTTTGGCTTCTGAACACGAAGAGGCCATATTCGCAGCCACAGATTCACTCAAGAACATGATCAATTATTGCATTGATGAAAGTTTAATTAAACAGGGAGTGGATCAGATAACTTTGGATCAATCAAGGAGATCAGGACCAACCATTATTGAAAAAATTTGTGCAACTGTTGAGAGCTTACTTGATTATCACTATATTGCTGCCTGGGACAGAGTATTTGAAGTTGTTTCAGCTATGTATTACAAATTAGGTATTTTGATTACTGTCAAGTCTTTTTTTTTGTTTCTAGCATTGGCTTTTTTAATTATTTGGTTGGTCATTCATTAATATGATTTATGTAGTTTGACTAATGTATACAACTATTGGTATTGCGCTGATGGTTTTTCTGTTAGATTTTTGCTTAAAATTTCCGTTTACTTCATCCTCAAATATTAGTATTGTAAAATTCCTGTTACTTATTTTTGAGATTACTTCTGTAATAAATGCAGGAAGTAATTCTCCTTACTTTATGAGAGGTATACTAAAAAACTTGGAAGATATGCAGAAGCTGCCTGATGAAGATTTTCCCTTCAGGAAACAGGTCGGGCTATCTTTTCTCTGTTGTGTTTCAAATTTTCTCCCTAATCTATACAAATATGAAACTCAAGATCTTATCAAAAAGAGCTTTGATATGTTCTTCCCAGCAGGATCATATGTCCCAATTTTGATCTGTTTCTCGTATGGGCTGCACCTGTAAATGAGTTGGATGTCTTTTGAATTATATTAATTTATGATATTGATGATTTCAAAAGCAAATAAGTGTTTTGTAGCAACCCTGTTATTTATTCTATGTGACAAATCTGTGTTTATTGTAAGTATTAAAACAATCATTTAATGATGTTGATGATGTATGTATGTATATTATTATTATTTGTATTTGTATGATTAGCCAATAACAAAATATATCATTGAATTTCTATTGATTCATACAAGTATGATTGTTTCTTGGTTCTTTTATTAGCCAATATCAGGATGAAGTTGGTTTTTGTAAGAGGATCTGCGGATTTGTATGATCTTCAATTTTTTATGCGCAACAAATTACTGATGTGAAGTACCGGTTACATTCTATATTATGCAGTTGCATGCGTGCCTCGGATCAGCTCTTGTTGCAATGGGACCTGAAACGTTGCTATCCCTTATACCACTGAATTTGGAAGCTGAAGATTTAGCTGATTCAAATATATGGCTTTTCCCAATTCTGAAACAGTATATTGTTGGTGCGCGTCTAAACTATTTTACAGAAGAAATTTTGCCATTGATTGAACGTGTCAGACAGAAGGCTCAAAAGGTATTGGGCATTTTATTTTGAGATGCTGTGTTATTTTTCTCCATGGTATTCATTTCCTACTCTACATTTTGCAGCTTGAGAAGCAGGGACTGATGGTGTCATCGAGGAATGCTGACGCACTGGCTTACTCTTTGTGGTCTTTGCTGCCTTCATTTTGCAACTATCCTTCAGACACAGCTCAAAGTTTCAAGGATCTTGAGAAACATTTACGTAGTAAACTTAAAGATGAACCTGATATTCGTGGAATAATATGCACTAGCTTGCAGCTTCTGATTAGACAAAACAAGAATATTAAGGACTCAAATGATATGGATAATGTTGGGCAAGATATGGCCAAAGAACAAGTATTGGTTCATTGCTCACAACAGGTTGCGACAGAAAATTTGAGGGCAATGGAAATATCTGCAAAGAACTTGTTGAAAGATCTGTCAGAAGTCTTTCTGAAATCTACAAAAGATGATGGTGGTTGTTTGCAGGTACTTGTTCTTCAATGTATTGTAGATGAGCCAAATTTATGCATTGCATTCCTTGTATGTGCGTGCATGTTGGTATAACATAACATTAGAGTTT
Organism: Cicer arietinum; assembly: GCF_000331145.2. Classification (NCBI taxonomy): domain Eukaryota; kingdom Viridiplantae; phylum Streptophyta; class Magnoliopsida; order Fabales; family Fabaceae; genus Cicer; species Cicer arietinum. The sequence continues at coordinate 2,415,899 of NC_021163.2, forward strand.
GCTGTTCTGTTTATGTCATTGCTCTTTTTCTGGTGTGTCCATATGTGCTATGTATGCAGTATTTTATTATCCAGTGCGCATGTTTCAACTTTCATTTTAATTCTATATTTGTATACAGCTTTTGCCATGTATTATCATTAGATTTACTCATGGTTTTTTAATTGGTTGAGGTCCTTGATGTGCGAATCACTGTATTTTCTCTGTATTTTACCAACGAAGCTTCAGGGTATACATGTAATGTCAAAGAAATATTTATCACCAGTCACCAGCATATTGTGCTTTGGAGCTTAGACAATATTTTATATTTGTATGTCATTGTCTGAGCTCACCACACATGTAGTGAACAAGTTTATGTTGAGATATATGACGATATATGCTCTCTCTCTCTCTCTAAAGAAATGTACATTGTTAATTAAATAAAAAACCGGATAGTGATTGTGAGACTGCAGAGAGCTTATTGGTTTGTATGGCTCATTAGCTCTCCATGACTATCCAGTTTAAAAGTATATGATCTCTCTCTCTCTCTCTCTCTCTCTCTCTCTTTCTAAAGAAATGTTCTTGTTAATTAAAAATACAAATAGTGATTATGTGGGACTGTAGAGCTTATTGGTTTGTATGGCTCATTAGTTCTCCATGACTATATTTCTGGAACGAAAAGCTCTAAATGTGTTCTATCAGGTCTTCAATTGTGAATATAGAAAAAGAAAGGATATATGATATAAATCGGCAAGTCGAAAAAGCACTAGACAAATACAGCTGACAGATCTTCATTATACTGATAACGTTTTTGGAAATGTTAATAACTGTAACTGTTTTTCGGTTTTCATTCCTTGAGTTCAAAGATTGCTGCCATATGATATATCCATATGTAATATAATAACCGTTTTTGGAAGTCCATATGTGATTTTCTTTCCTGTGAATCGTGATACTCCTCTAGAAATTTGTTTCAAGAGACCCTTCCTCAATGTTGCCTCCAATTAGAATTCTGTCATATCAACCAGTTCATTCGCATTTTAATATTTCATGGTTTACTGCATCTTTTTCATGAACAGATGAAGTGCTTTATTTTTTCCGGGTTTCTTGATTACTTGACACCTGAGAATTAAATCTGTCCTATTTTCGTTACATTTAATTTATAAAAGAAGTTTATAATGACGATTTTGCTTGTTTACAGGGCACAATTAGTGATATTGCTTCTATAGCAGATAAAAAAGTTGTGCAGAACTTATTTAAGAAGAAAATGTCAGACCTTTTAAAATGCACTCAAATCGCCAACAACGTAGACAACACAGAAAGTTCTATGCAGATTGATGATGCATCAAATGATGTGTCTCAATCAGTTCTCAGGTGTTGATTATTTTCTATTTTTCTCAATTATGTTGAATTGTTTTGTTCGTAAAGCTGGAAATGCTTTTTAGTCCAATCTGCATTTGACTTACATAATCTTATTATTATATTATTTGCTTGTCAGAATTATTTCATATAATTTCTTTTCATCCCAGGGCACGACTTCTTGATTTCGCAGTTTCATTGTTGCCTGGATTAGATGTGAAAGATATTGATTTATTATTTCAAGTATTAAAGCCAGCCTTGCAGGTTTGTTTGTGATATACAGGGCTCCTTGCAACGAATTTCCGAAACTCCTTTTTCAAATAGAAAAGTAAGATGGTTATTGTGATTATTATTTGCAGGATGTTGGTGTCATGCAGAAGAAGGCATACAAAGTTCTTTCAATCATACTCAAGGTATTTGTCTACTTCGTATTATTTGATTTCATAGAAGTTTCAAATTATTTCAATATTTAGTCAATTCCATCGCAAAAAAGTATTCATGTTGGAACTTCTTGGCTAAAACTTTCAATCACTGGTGCTTTCATGGTTATGCTTCTTGCATTGGTTTCTATTGATTAGTTTTTATCCTTTTGATATCAAACTATTGAAGTGATGATCAAAGTTGATAATGAACAATATTTTCTTGGATCAACAAAAAATAGATTAAGAATTGGTATTTTTTCCACTGCTGTGCTAGTTTGATGTTAGCAAAACATTTCTGCTTACTGTATTTCTTGTTGGATTGTTCTTGACAGAGCTCGGATAGTTTTGTTTTATCGAAGCTTGAGGTTATGCTTGGGCTTATGGTTGAAATTCTTCCTTGCCATCCATCTGCCAAACGCCATAGACTTGATTGCCTTCACTTCTTGATAGTCCATGTCTTGAAGTCAGAGGTAGTCAAAGTTGAGTTCCTTAACTTCTTAACAGTCCATGTCTCGACGTCAAAGGTATTCAAAGTTGGTTCATTGCTTCCATAGTTGTCACTTTGAAGCATGTTGTGTTTTGATATGCTCTAAAATATCGCATCATATTATAGTTTGAGCATAATGAATCTGAACTTACGTACTGCCAACAGGATGATTCGATGACCTGGCCAGAAGTTTTCCTCACTGAGATAATATTGGCTCTTAAAGAGGTAATGCAGTGTTAATTGTGGAAACTTTTAGTTGCCCTTTTCCATGTAGCATTTCTTACAGTAAATGAATTATATTTCTTTTGGCTTGGCTTTGTTTTTTTTTTTTTTTTGAGGCCTGTACATTTTGTGGGATCCATGCATTTTATTGCGGTATGGGAGTGGGCTCTATGTTGTGTGCCTTCATGATCCTAGCTGGAACTTACTGATATGTCCATTCATAGTTGTTTAGTAGTGGTGAGCTGTTGCACATACAATAGCACAATGTGTAGGGCAACTAGACCACCGTGTTCACTCATTATGAACCTTTGGTGTTTTGAGGTTCATATGCTCAGATGCACAACATAACTGTTGCATTCCACTGACAAAATCCAAAATGGTTTATTTAATTTAAGAAGTAAATAAACTCAGGCACTTGTGATTCTATAATGCCCATCAAGCGGGTGATCTTTAGATATCTAGCTGATTCGTAGTCTTTTGTGGTTTCAGCAAGCACATGTGACTGACCATCAACAGGCACATATCACTTTTGCATTAAAATAATATATCTTTGTAGTCAATAAATATGCATTAGTTTCACTCTTGATTAAGTTTTTAATTTTAATAGGATTGGATGGCCATTATTGTGTTTGCTCTGGCAATGAAATAAGAAGTCTGTGATTGTTTTCTATTTGATTTTAATTATTGTGTGGGGGTATAATGTTCAGAAAGAAATCAAAAGATCTTTGTCATGGACATTACATTTGACCATCAATTGCTTCTTAATTAACTTCACAAGCTTGCATAGGTGCTAAATTTGGATGTTATATTTACAGGCTAATAAAAAAACCAGGAACAGAGCTTATGACATTCTGGTTGAAATTGCCCATGCATTTGGAGACGAGGAGAGAGGTGGGAACAGAAAAATCCTGTATCAATTTTTTATCAAGGTAAATTTGCAGTTTAATGTCCATGCTTTTTATGTTTTTTTTTTTGGTTCGACTTGATATCATCTTGTCCTCATAATGATAGAACAATTTATGCATTTCCCATTCTGAGAGCAATTTGATTTTGTGCTGCCTCGTGAGCTCAGGTTGCTCATGGACTTGCTGGAAAAACTCCACATATGATAAGTGCAACAATCAAAGGTTTAGCTCGTTTGGCCTATGAGTTCTCTGATCTTGTTTTAACTGCCTTTGACTTGCTTCCATCCACGTTTGTCCTGCTCGAAAAACAAAATAGAGAGATAACTAAGGTTTGCTTCATTTTATATTTTGTTGGTTAAAAGCATTGCTGGCTGAAGTAGTATTTCCTTGAGCCTGTAATTAAATCTGTCTTCGTACTGCAGGCCAATCTTGGTTTATTAAAGGTATTAGTAGCCAAATCCCAAGCAGAAGGATTGCAAATGCATCTGAGGAGCATGGTGGAGTGTTTGTTTAAGTGGCAAGACGTTGCCAAAAATCATTTTAAAGCAAAGGTTTTTTTTTTGGCTATCTTATGTGATCATTTTTTAAGAAAAATAATCAATTTGATATCATTGATTTGTTGTGTTTGGCTGTTCTTGAATTCAAGCTATTTATTCATCTTGTAAACAGTGATATTAAAAATCTTTTCAGGTTAAACTTCTTTTGGGAATGCTTGTCACGAAGTGCGGATTGGAGGCCGTTAAAGCTGCCATGCCTGAAGAGCATTTGAAACTTCTATCTAACATACGCAAGGTTTGTTGAACAGCATTTCAACAATTCTTTTATGTAGTCTTTATGGAATTGTTAATCCAGTTGTAAAACAGATCAAGGAGCGAAAAGAGAGGAGTCGAGGTGCTAAATCTGAAGAAACTAGATCTCATATTTCAAAAGCAACTACATCCAGGTAATATTCAAAATAAACCTCTTTGGGAGACTTTTATTTATTTGTACTATTCAAAATAAATACAACTGGTTTTAATTACATAAACCTCTTTGGGAGACTTTGAATAGTATCCTCTTGCACATTGATGTACTGGCCTTTCAAATATATGCAAATCTCTTATGTGTACTGAAATTTAGTATACTTCTATGGTTAAAAGTTCTAAATAGTGACACTATAATGGTTAAGTTTGGTCCACCATTAATTTATATAAGACATACACATCCATGTTAAAATGAAATGCTCGCTGTACCCAAAAATTGACATTCTTATTCATTGAATTTTACAAGTAGTAGAACATATATAAGTTATGTGGTTAGTCTTGTTATTTTTAATATCATGCACTTCCAAATATTTTTCTGTTAATATTGTGCTATATTAATTTTTAACGCTGTATCTTGAGCTGCATTGGGACTGTATGATATATTTTTCAGGCAAAGTAGATGGAATCATACAAATATTTTTTCGGATTTCGATGGAGAGAGCGCCGGTAGTGACGCAGAATACCTGAACGGCAAGGCAACTACTAGAGGGGGCAAATCTTCCATGAATCTCAAATCAGCAGCATCTTCTTTTAGGTAATCTTTAGCTGTTAATTTGTACATTAATCTCATGAATATGGCTGCAACACTCTGTTCTCTATCTTTTTTTTCTATTGCATGAATCAACTGTGATTTTTTATGAGTAATCTTACCTGTGATGCATTATCTAGAACCTACTATAGCACAAAGTGTCCGGAAAATAATTTCAACTAAATGGTGTTGCTTGTTCCATGTAGGTCCAATATGAGACTAAAAAAGAATTTGCCTGGATACTTATCTGACGAATCAGATGATGAGCCACTTGATTTGCTTGATCGGCAGAAAACAAGGTCAGCTCTTAGATCGTCTGAAAATCTCAAAAGGAAGTCAAGGTCAGACGATGATGAGATGGAGGTAGATTCTGAAGGACGTTTGATTATCCGCGAGGAAGGGGAACGCAGGAAGGAAAAACCAGCTGATTCAGATTATGATGCTAGAAGTGAGCGTGATAGTCATTTGTCTGGGAGGTCTGGAACTAAAGCCCAGAAGCGGAGAAAAACATCAGAGTCTGGTAAGGCTTACACAGGGAAGGTCTATTCTAGCAAAAAAGCTGGTGGAGATTTGAAGAGGAAGGATAAGCTGGAACCTTATGCATATTGGCCACTTGATCGAAAAATGCTGAGTCGGCGGCCACAGCACCGGGCTACTGCAAGAAAAGGTATGGCTACTGTGGTAAATATGGCAAAAAAGTTTGAAGGCAAGAGTGCCTCTGGCGCACTTTCTCTAAAAGCTGGTATGAAACTAAAAAGAACCCAAAAGAAAGGCAGCACGGGAAACAAAAGGTAAGTAACACCAATGGAGATCGATAAAACTGTGATTTGCTGAAGGCAATGTATTTATTTTACTTGATGAGAAAGGAAAACAAGTTTTATGGTTGCAGTTTTCTTATACCGATATACACGAGTAGTTGTGATAAATTTTTTCATTGAGTGATATCATGTATTATTTGCAACCCGACTTCTAGAGTATTTTTCTAGGAGAACGAAATATTATTTTTTTGGTAGCAAGAACGAAATATTGTTTAAATTGTACTATACTAAACTATTAATACATGTTTTTTTTTTCTTGTCTTAATTTCATTTCAATTTGTAAGATTTATTTCTTTAATTTTTAATTAGATATATTTATTTTCTCAATTTTGTTAAATTGGATCGACTATTTTCTTTTTTATAAAATGGAGTGGCTTCTAGGGTGAGTGCTCAACTAAGTTCCTCCCGTGGACCACTGCATAAATACCGTTAATCATTGGTCCAAATTTATTAAAAATGTGAACGTCCAAGTATTATCACACTGAATCTTGCCTCTACCTTTATCTCTTCAATTTGCGTGATTGTACATGTCTTCTCCAATGGTAAAATTTCACAAGCTTCTTTAATGATGAAATTTTTTGAGGACTCTTGTATAACTTTGCATGAACAAGAATTTAATTGGTTTAGTTTGCTGAAACTACCCAGGGTTGAAACACTGTAAATGCTTCTTTCGTCGTATCCATTCATTGCTTAAATTAAGTGTGTATTGTGAACAAATGAATATTTATATGATTATAATGTAATCTCCCAGCAGTAACCCCTACAAGGATGGTGGGAGTGAAGATGATTTTTTTCTTTCTAGTCATGAGATTGAGAGGAAGAGGGTGAAGGAGGCAAAGTGTTAAAGTCTTTTAACACTCAAAACCCATTTCGTTACTCTTAAAAAAAAAATACATTTCATTATTTTCAAAGAAACCTTTCACATATTCATCAATGAAAACATAACCAAAGTCTTAAAACCCATTATTTTTACAAACATTAAAGCCAGGTCATTCTTCCCATTTATTAGTATTTGTATTTGAGCAGGTTTGGTGTTTGGTGTGTGTCTTTCATTTTTTGAGCATTCAATTTCATGGATGAGAGAGTGAGACTTTTTGGGGGATAGAGAGAGTATATAATGATGTATAATAGAATGTGTAAGTTTAATAATGATCCAGTAGTGAGAGACTTAATGCCCTCAAACTTAGAATCCACCTAAAAATAGACTTGTAAATATAATTTTACACAATTTTATCGAAACTGTAGCTTGTAGGAAAGGACTAACCATACATAAGATAAGTGATACGATAGATAATTATTGATTGGATTAAAGGTAAACAAAATAATAATTGTCATTTCTTACGTATCGATCCTACATTTTTATTTCACGATCAAAGTCCCTTATACATTATTTGGATTTGAGTTGGACAAGTATATATTTGTCAATAATTTATATCACTTCCTTTTTAAAAAAATAATAATTTATTCACTATAGAGTTATGTTTTTATTACTAAAAACAAAGTAAAAGTAATATGGTTCATATCTTGAAATTGAATCGTGTGAAACAAAATTTGTATATATAAAATTAAATTAAACTTAAATTAAACATATTGTAGACTAATCTTCGTTGTTGTTTAATATAAATGATATATACATGAATGTTTTGATTTGAGGTTGAATACTTAATTAATAAGTAAGAAAAATATCTATTCGAAACTTTTAAATATATTTTAGTTGTTTGGAAACATTAGTTTTCGCGGTTGCGAAGAAAACTTTGATTTAACAAAATAATAGTTTTAGGTTTAAAATAAAACATTAATTAACTTACTTTCAATAAAAAAAAACTATCTAAATTGATTTATTTTTATTTTATTTGAGTTTATTTTTTGATAGACATAAACACTAATAAACAAGAGTAATTCTTTTTAAGCAAAAAGATAAATTTTATCCATGAAAATGAAAAAATAACATAAAGTAAATGGAAAAAAAGTGAAGCAAAACCAAAACGAAAAAATAAATAAATAAAAGGGAGGACAAACTCAAAATTTAGAAATTAAAATGTTAGACAACCACTAACTTTGTTTTCATGCATTTTGTCTGTAGCGAAAATTTCTTGTGTTTCTTCATTTTATACTTTTGTAATTTAGATGTAACCAGAGTAAATTCATCTTAAACAATAATATATTTGACGGAGACAAAATCGTTTAAATAATCTTTATCTCCAGTGTCCAAAAATTCGGCTAGCTTCAATATCACAAATAACATGTAATTTGATTCTAGAGCATAAAAAAAAATCAAATACGTGGATTTGGTTCTAGCACTTACCACACGCTGTTGGTTACAAATCTCAATTTTAGTTCAATTATGGGTTCTTGATGACCAAGAGAAGGACTAGTCATTTGATATAGGCCAGCAAGGTCCTACGACATATTGTACACTCCAATGTCTTCAACTCAACACCCCTTTAACAACTAGCTCTTACACTTGTAGGGTCGTATCTTCAACTTAAGTATCAACAACAAGATCATGTGAAACCTCAGCATAGATGCAGTTGAATGATCTTATTGCTGTAAGAACTTTTTAGGAATGTATTTTATGACGTGTTTCCCCGTTGTGGCATAATTCTCTTCTTGCTCTACGTTAGACTTTCTACAATTGGTTTGAGAATGTCTAATAATGTTGCAAGATATACAAAATAAATGCAATCTTTCATGTTTTATTGTGACAAATAATGTTTATCCTCCTTTTACCGATGTGCGAACACGAAGAGTTTGCGTAAGTTCAAAATCAACAGAAATACGAGTAAAATGTCTCATTAATTTGGAAATTTCCACTTCATCCACTACAAGAAAACTAAATATTTTCTCTAGACTTTTATCGACGATTGAGCCCTTTGTATTTTCGATGATCATAGTCGTCATAAATAATATGAATAATTTTTTAGAACATTGTTGAGGCTAAGCCGTTTAGAAAAACATTGTAAAAATAATGGTCAAAACTCTCGAAAACAAAATACTCAAAAATAAAAATTTGAATTTGAACGTTACCGAGAGTCTTATCCTAAAAAATGCATAGCACTCATTTTGATTATGCATTAACCAAGGGATCAAGGTTGCAGATAACACATAATCAAAATAGTTAATGAGAATTTTTTAGGACTTTAGTGTTGAGGTAAAATCCCAAATTAAATATTTTGATGATAATTAAACAAATTTAATTAAACTTTAAAATATGATTTTTAATCGTGTTGCAATTTAACTTGTGCTTTTGAGTGCATTATGTAAAGATAGGTATAAATATAACAATACAAGATCATTCTGATTCATACAAAAAAAACCAAACTGGAAAAAACCAGAAACATTATACTTTTTGACAATATTTAGTCTAGTCAGACCAAGATCATTATGATTTGCGAAAAGTACAAGCCTTCTGGTCAAGGTTGTTGACAATGCATTATCAAAATAGTTAATGAGAATTTTCGAGGGCCTTAATGTTGATATAAAATCTCAAATTAAATGTTTTGATGATAATTAAACAAAGTTAATTAAACTTTTAAATATGATCTTAATCGTGTTGCAATTTAACTTGTGCTTTTGAGTGCATTATTTAAAGATAAGTATTAATACAACAACACAAGATCAGTCTGGAAAAAGAAAGATCATTCTAATTCATACAAAAAAAAAAAAATGGAAGAAACCAAGAATATTCTACTTTTTGAAAGCATTTAGTCTAGTCAGACCAAAATTATTCTAGTTTGCGAAAAGTACAAGCTTGCTTCAAACAACATCATTCTGGTTTGTAAAATCACCAACTATATTCACATAAGATCATTGTTGACAAATTTTCTCAAAAAATCTAAAAAAGAAAATCTAAACATCAAGAACCATTACAATATGTACCTCCAGATCGATGGTATATGAAACAAGTACAATTAGAACAACAATGATAAGACACTAATACTGCATCTCTGCAGAAAGGGAGTCTACGTACAAAGCAGAAAAAGACTGACACAATAACGGCAAAAGCTCTCAGTCCATCACTCACTCAAAGCATAAACGAATAACAATTTAGGTAAATATTCATTACCATCCATAGATTATGTTTCATGACGCCACGTGTCACCATAATTCAATTTAGAATTTAAACATGACACTATAATCTTACATAAAAATAATATATATTTCTTTGTCACATTGTATTTATTTACGGAAAATTTACATGAATCGCTAAAATAAAAGATATTTAATTTTATATGAACAAAATATAAGTAAATTTTTTAACGAAATCAAAATTAAAATATTTACATGAAATAATTTAAATAATTATAAATATGAAAATGAGTGAAACTAACCTCAATATACTTAATTTAAAATTATAAAACTAATTATTAACACTATCTTAATTAATTAAAATTTATTCTTTCAACACTTTTTTTTTAAAATACGTAAAAGAAAAAAATTTCCTTAAAAAATATAAATAACAATAAAACGAAACATTAGATAATTTTACAAGTATAAAAAGGTCTTTGAATTTGTTCGTATAGTCGACAAAAATCTGTTGATACAGAAGAGAGAGAGAGAGAAAGAGAGAGAGAGAGAGAGCAAGAAGATAGAGTAGCAAAGATGGAGCAAGAAGAGCACGAAGTGTATGGTGCTGACATTCCCGATGAAGAGGTTGATATGGACGCAGATGTCGACGCTGAACAACAAGAAGGAGACGAAGAACTTCCCTCCAATCACACCACTAAGGTTAGGGTTAGCTTTACGTTTAGGTTTAGGGTTAGGGTTAGGGTTCTGTTACTTCTGTGTCCCGCTCTCTATCCTCTCTTTTAACATGAATTAATTTCGCAGGAATTGGAGGATATGAAGAAGAGGCTCAAAGAGATCGAGGAAGAAGCTAGCGCCCTTCGCGAAATGCAAGCCAAGGTCGAGAAAGAGATGGGTGCTGTCCAAGGTTTCTTTCTTTTACTTCGATTTTTTTATTCATTCGTTCATTCATTCAGATCTGTTTATCAATTGCCTCAATTATTGTTTTTTAATTTTTAATATTTTTGGTTTTAAGATTCTTCTGGATCTTCTGCAACTCAAGCTGAAAAAGAGGAAGTGGATGCTCGATCCATCTATGTTGGTAATGTGAGGATTGCGTACCTTTATTATTTATGATTACTATAGATTTTATTTTATTTTATTTTAATCTGTTTTGTTTTACATCTCAAGTATGTTATGCGGCATAGTAGACTAGTAGAATGATTTAGGTGTCTGTTGGTCTGTATTTTTTAGTGAGCTATATGATTGTTGCTACTCTGTCATTCTGCAATCATTTTGTCAATTTCCGAGTTTTTCGGTCCTTCTTTGTTGCTAACAGTTTCATTTTTTTGGTCAAGATTGTTGTTACATTTCCCATCGGTGAAGAATTTAATATTTGGATTCTTGGTTTCGAAATAAGCATAATTAATGTTGCTTTAGTTTTTTTGGCGGACGTCAGCCGCACGCCACGGGGTTGACTACTATAGGCCCTAAGCACGTGGTAGTCAAAAGTTACGATCCTAAACATGTTTCCGAAAAGTCAGCTTCTCTACTAGAACATTCCATCCCGACAAGCAGTTTCGCAGTCTAGGAGACTGGTTGAACTAGAAACTGTGGTATTGCGGGTACCATTGGTTAGTTATATAAAGTTTAGCATCACTACAGTAGTTTGGAATCAGCAAAAAAAACCTATCTCACTTTTCAGTAGTTTCCGTTTTCAAGTGTGTGGAGTGGTTGAGACTTGAGAGGGGAAATAGTTTTTATGGTCTGGTATGGGAAGTAATTGTTTGAGCCTTCAATTCTTTTTGTTTTTATACAAATAGAGAAGGCATTTAATGTGTGTGCTATACGTGTAACCAGTTGGTTTGGTTTGGGGTGGGTCGGGGTAATTTGGAAATTGAATATGGTTCTGTTGTAGGTCAAAACTTTTGTTCACATATTTCCTGATATCATGTCCTTAAAAGGTGTTTTAGTTTTCCCTTGCATTAGTTTGCTTTCCACTTGATAGGGATATATTATCATGTTAATTTCAAAGCTGCTGAAATAAGTTTAGTCTTATGCTCCATTAATTAAAATATATAGTTCAAAGAAAACTATAGGCCAAACCATCAAGAGATATTTGGAATTAAAAGGCCTATTTTCATAAATGGTCCACGGCAAAATATGGTTTCGTTTGATCCATGTAGCCGACCTCACCTTGTTGGAAAAAGCTTTGGTGGTTGTCATTGGTCCTCTTGTTGCTTGCATCACTAAAAAACCACAAGTATTTGATTGACTTTTTCATGACTGGTTCTAGTGCCTCCCAGTCACATGTCCAATGCATTTTTTAAATCTTTTTATGTGTAATTTCATTTTAATCTTAAATAACTTCAACTGAGTGTTGTAATTCATCATCAATTCATCATGGTTTCCAAATTATGATTCAGGTTGACTATGCATGTACTCCTGAAGAAGTCCAACAGCATTTTCAGTCATGTGGAACTGTGAACCGAGTGACAATATTGACAGACAAATTTGGTCAACCAAAAGGCTTTGCGTATGTAGAATTTGTTGAGGTTGATGCTGTTCAAAATGCTCTGATATTAAATGAAACAGAATTGCATGGCCGACAACTAAAGGTCTTTTTTATCAGATAATCTTTGTAAATTCAATTAGTCGCCCCATGTTTCCATTTGGTTATACTTAAATTATGGTTTTTCCTTCAGGTGTCTGCGAAGCGCACAAATGTTCCGGGAATGAAGCAGTATTTTGGAAGAAGACCTGCTGGTTTCCGAGCTAGAAGGCCTTTCATGCCCTCGCCATTCTTTCCAGCATATGGGTACGGGTAAGCATTCATTAGAAACCGAAGGAAATAAAATGTTTTTACCTAGAATTGACTGTTGCTTTAGTTTGTCTCTGCTATCCATTGTGTGAACTTTGATGTCTTATAATGTAAATATGTTTTTTGTTTAAATTATGCTTCACATCTAGACTGTGGTATTTAAAATTAGTGGATAAATTTTGTTTAAATTTTGCTTCACATCTAGTTCTGTTTTTTTTTTCTTCTTTTTGGATAAGCAAATGTTAGAAATTAGTAGTTATGTTAGTTTTCCGGGTTTGAACCCGGGACCTCCTTAATACGCCTTATATGCATGTATGTTAATGTAGTGCAACTCATGTTCCATATACTTCCCTTTTAGGCTTCCACCACCATTTGATGACATATAACCACATCAGAATGTTGCATTCATTTTTTCCCATTTGGATTGAGCACACACTCCCTTGAACATTCACACATAAACATAGTAAGAAAGTGGTTAGGATTTCTTTGAAGCTTTAAGACAACAACTCTCCATACCTTTATGTATAGGCCAGGTAATGTAGTTGTTGAAAATGACACTGATGCATTTGTTACCAAAAACCTCAGGGTTGTATGCTATGCTTGTGAGTATATATATGGTTTTGGGATAAATTCCTGCAGCAATAAAGTAACTATAAGGCATGATAATTTTTAATTTGTATTTGTAAATTTCATTTTTTTTATAAAATGACTTTTCTGTAAGTTTGTATCATGGCAGATCGTGGTCGATGCATTTAGGGTAGATTTGGATGATTTTATATGGGTTTATTTTATTACATTTGTTTAAGTGTTTGAAAAAGCATAAAAAATAGCTTGCGAGTTGTGATATTCCAAAACCATTTTTTTAGATTGTTTTGGTATAAGGATAAGAATTTAGTCTATAGAAAGTTAGAAACACCTATGGCAGGCTTATACATAGTTTATTGCCATTTCCTTTATTTATTTAGAATCAACTTGTACATAAGGTTTTATATGATAAGATCTTGTTCAATAAATATGTAATTGAACTGTTTATCCTAGCACCCTCCCGTAGTGTTCATCCAATCTCTGTAAAGAAACTTTCTGTATCATCTAATTTACATTGCCACGTCATTAGATGCGATTGCCTTGCTATAAAAGCTACTTTAAAGGAGTCGTTTTTAAAATGAATTTTAGTACACGATTTGGTGGTGTTACAAGTTGACTGACCGACTCTCAACAGTATATTTTAGTTCCTCTGATTTGGCATTCTTTCTTCGGTGTGATGAAATGTTATTTTTTCTTCGTGGCCCTGGCTTTATGTTTGATTATTAAATTGGTATGATACAATGTTTATATTTTTTCACAACCCGCGCTTTATGTTTAATTATTAATTCATTTTGACATGCAGAAGGATTCCGAGATATAGAAGACCCACAAGATACCGGCCATACTAGTGCTTATTCTCAATTTAATAGGTGGTTACATCTTTATGATGAAGATAAGGACAGATCACCATTAATTTGTCAATTGTAATAATTTTTAGTTGATGGAACCAGAACATGAAGCTTTTTTTTTACACCGCCGAAGTTAAATTCCCTTGACTGTTAAGGATGTACATGTATGATATCGACAAAGTAGGTTGATCGCTTCGTTACAGAACTTAGTGTTCCCTGAGTCCTGGGAACTGGAGGTTTACTTACTCATTAATAGAGGCAAGTATGTAGG
>NC_021163.2:2430883-2451907 GCF_000331145.2 Cicer arietinum
GTAGGGAAAATTCTCAATAGTTTACTAAGTTTATTATTAGTTTGAACTTCTAGATTAAACTATTATGTTCAATGTTGATTTTGTTGTCTTTTTATTTTCAGAAAATGAGGAGTTTTGGTGTTTGAATTGGTTATGTGCTTTCGAAATCGACTTTTAAAGCTAGTTTAAAGTAGGTTTATTGTGTGGCATATATTAATATTAACGTCGCAAATATGGGTCAAAAAGTTGAATATGTTTCTTGATATTTGTGGGCTTATTAGTTGGAAAGTGCTCCCCTCCCTCTTTATTTTCTCGGCTTTTTATCGGAAGTTAATTTTGGTAGTGTAAAAATTTATTTGGGGGGTGGGGGATGGGTAGGCAACATAGGGCTAATGGGAATTTGTCTTATTAGTCATTTTTGTAAGGGTCCAACCTTTCACGTCTGAAGTTACTTTTAGACAAAAATATACGTTTTGGTGGAAGTATATTTTTGAAATTAAATGTAATTTTAGAATTGTGAAATGGGTAAAGTTGGACCTTTGCGTAAGAGTGCTACATTTACTGACAAGTACATTTGAATGTGTGCTAAAATTTGATCAGAAGTCACTAGTCTCACACTCTTAAATGTCTGTGCGTAAGATTCTTAAGATTCTTAACCACAACGTTTTGCTGATGGAGGATATATATACTTAAAAAGAAGTTGAAAATTTTAGAATATGGAACCGAAATCATTTGCTAATCGTACGTTTTGGCAAAATTTTTGGGGATGTTTCTATATTACATCACATTTAGATGCACTATGGACAAACAATGGCTGGTAGTGTGATAGGACTCTTGGGTCTAATGTTAATGTGGAAATGAGGCCCAAACCAATTATTTGGAGGGTTTATTCCCGTAAGAACAATAGAGAGGGAATCAAAGTTTAGTTAGTTACCACTGTGGCCTGATTTGTAGGAGACGCAGTTAGAGTGGAGGGATATAGTGGGAGGTTAAGGTTTAATAGGGGTTATGAAAGTTTACGGTAATTGTTAGGAGAATAATTTCTCTGGTGTAGGAGCTCTACGCTCTGGTTATCCCTCTTGTCTTTCATACTGTAAAAGAATTTTGATAATTGATAAACACTATTATATCAATCCAATTTATGTGTTCTATCATATTCATAGTGTCAACACATCCTAGCTAATTGAAAAGACTACCCCCAAGTCAACTTGGAATCAACTCAATTTCATATTAAAAACGCACAAGCCACAGTGTTAAAGAACTTGCTGCTTAAGATTGTCATATTAGCAACATATTAAACACTAATTAGTCTTTTCAGTAGTTTGGATGTGTTGACGAACCAGAAACTGCAACCTCCAAAAGCTTTGGATTGTTGGTTTGACATTCAAACGTTATATAATTTTCAGTAGTTTTTTCCATAACATTTTCTTTTGGACAGACTTGTTCCCACATTTTCTTTTGGACAGACTTGTTCCCACAGTTTCCTTGCAACTCACAGTTTGACGTCTTGAGTTGTATTCGATTTCCCATGACTTTTTCTCATACAAATATCATAAAACCATAGGTAGAGAGGGGATATTAATCCTAAGCTAGCATATTTACATAGCTAAGGAAACCTTCAACAGCTTAAAGCTCTATTAAAAGAATCTTAAATGCAGCACATACCAAATGATTGATTTAGTTATGACCATTGCTTTTGGGAATTCATTTTGGTTTGGAACCAAGTAATAAAACACTCAACTCCATGTACAGTACAGGGGAAGAGAACAAATTTGAAAGACTTAAAACTACTCCAAGATATCATGCAAAGAAGAATTTCCATTCTATCTTGGCTCATACTTACAAGAGGGTTAGTGAATCTAAATCTAATCAAGCAAAATTTGATCTAAGCAAAGTGTGCATGACATTTCACCATTGACAAGCATTCTGAGGCCAGCTTTAAGCTCTGGTATCCCTTCCTCCAAAACAGCACTCACCTGAAAAATAGGAACACCCTGAACCCTTCTCTTTAACTCTTCATACACTTCCTCTGCACCTTCCTCATCAATCTTATTTGCAACTATCAATGACGGTCGATTGGATAAACCATCAAGATGGTACTCAAGCTCTAGAATCAAGTCTTTCAGTTGTTCCCACGGTGAAATTCCCTTTCTTCCCGGTAAGGCAGCAGCCAAGTCTACCACAAAAGCCAGAACCTTTGTGCGTTCTATGTGACGCAGAAATGCATGACCAAGTCCACGATTTTGGTGTGCCCCTTTTATAAGTCCAGGAATATCAGCCACTGTTATCGACATATCATCATAGTTCATATTCCCTAAATTTGGCCTGAGAGTAGTGAAGGCATAGTGACCAACAGCAGGCTTAGCTCTTGATATAGCTCCAAGTAAAGTGCTTTTACCAGCATTAGGCATTCCCACAAAGCTTACATCAGCAATGCACTTGAGTTCTAATATAAGAACGGTCTCAGAACCAGGTAAACCGGCACTTAAGGAAGGATTAACACTATCAGTGTCCGGAAGATTGGTTATCTGCTGACATGATACCCCTGCCTTTGTAGTCGTAGGCTTCCTTGAATCTCTGGAAATAGACACATTGCCAAGACCACCCTCTCCTCCACAAGCAACAGTAATCTGTTGACCTTCTTCTGTTAATTCAGCAACATTGTGTAGTATCTCTTGTTTCTCTCCTATATCATCTGTACCAAATTTGGGAATTCCATCAGAAGACAAAAGATGAGATAATACATCTGTTGATGCAATATGAGTAGATTTTACAGATTTCTCAACATTTGGTTCAGTATCTTGGGATGAAGAGCTGCTAGTAGGACGTATAGGTTTGACTTTTTCCTGCATTGTAACATTAGATATAGAACCATCGCCATCGTGACTGACAGAATGATCATCAACAAGTGCACCAGGAACATCCCAAGGGTCTACATCAGTTGAGGATTGAGTTTTGGGTATAGTAGAAGGAATATCACCACTAACAAGGTGAAGTACAGTGCCAATCGGTACACGAACAACCTATAAAAGAATATTAGTTTGTTTTTGAGATACATCCAAATAGAAGAAAAGAAAAATATGAAACAATTTTGAAGGTGAAAGAACAGGCAAAGATGAATAACCTTATCAGCACCCCTGGTTCCTATCTTATTTTTTGATGACCCATGCCCTCCTTTCTCTGCTATCTAACAGGCACCATTAGTGTCACTGACACGAAAAATCCAATAATATCTTTACGTAAGTAAATTTGGTAAATATGTAAGTGCATACATACTAGATGACGCTGCAGACCACTAAAGTCCCAAACTCTAGGAGAACATTCCAGAATTACATCGCCACCTCTCCCACCACCGCCACCTACATTAATTAAACAAACACATACATCAAAATAGCATTGCTATCAACTCCACAACACACCATCTAATTTTTTTAACATAACCTGGAATTGGATAATGGCATTACAAATCAATACCACATTTCTGATTCATGAAAAATTATTTCCTTGAAAATATAAGTATGAATCAACTTAGTCCCTATGCATGATCATGTTATCTAATGCATCTCTGACATTATCAATTTAGTTTCAAATTCACCTCCGACATTACCAACTTAATGTCATTTTAGTAGTTGCAAATATTAATAGAGTGACAAACCTAACTATAATTTTGCAATTTCAGGATCATATTGATAATATAAAGACTAAGTTTACACAGTCTAAAAATTTCAAGGACCAAATTATTTACACACTCAATTTAATTATATGTAAAACCTAATAGACAATTAAAAATTGAAAAATGTAAGTATAAAAAAAAGCAGCAACCATCAGGTATGCCGCGGGAATCACGTCGAGTGCGGCGAAAGCTGGTGCAACCATGACCACCATCTCCTGCTTTTGCAAATATCTTAACCTTGTCTATCATTCTTCTCTCCTACAAATTAAAACCCCAATGTTTAGAAATAGAAAATAAATAAATAAATCACAAAATGTCAAAGTTTTTCAAAGCATTGATAAAAAAAAAGAGTTGGAATGGAGATGAACCTGCAAAGGAGCAAGCTTTGACTTGATGTGAGGAGTATCTGAGTAACAAGAATAAAAAAGGGTAGGGTATCTACTAGATATACAAGTTCGAGTAAAAGCTTTCAGTTTTCGAATTGATCTTGCTTCAAACACCAACATTTCTCTCTGTTAATAAATTTGTAACTTGTTTTCAAAAAGGAACTGCAACAAAGCACCGCAATGGGGCAGAAGGAAAGAACAAGCAACTGAACGAATCGGATAGAGAGAATGGAGAAATTTTGTTGTTTCGAGCTTTGCTTAGGAAGGAAAGGAATGTGGTAATTTTTTTTTTTTGGGGGGTTTTCGATATATAGATTTTTAGGTTTTGGTAGAAGGTGTTAATTATTAGAAATTTGAGAGTGTTTGTTGTTGTTGAAAGTGTAATAGATGGATTAAATCTTTGATTATTTTTTATTGAAGATGAAGAAGGAAGAGATGAAAATTATTAGAATTTATTTTTTTTAAAGAAAAACTTAAAAATTATATTTAAAAAATAGGTGAAAATAAAAAATAAAAAATTGTTTATATGTAATGGACACATCAATATTTTTAATTGAAAACAAAGAATTAATTTGTACATATTTTATATTGTAACTTTTAGTAAAGAAATCTCTAAAAGTAAAAGCCACTATCTATTTACACTGTTTTGTTTGTGCGTTTATAGGTTTGAAGTTTTCTGTTGGCAGTTTTGAATGCCCTCTTATCTTTTCCAACCTTCAGCAACTCATTTATATGCTTTTCGTAAGGTGCAAAGCCAACAACCTCACAGATGAGGTTCCTTACACTCTTGCTTGTTTTTTTCCTTCATGATTTGAGGGGCGTGGATATTATATATTACAAAGGCAGTGCAGGATATTTCACAATATTGAGTTGGTAGTCCAATGTACACAAAACACCTTATTACATTTCAGCAACAAAAAAAACAATTACATCCTAATACTTTTCGGTTTATAATGTTTGACAAAAAAGTATTAGAACGACTACATTGTTTACTAAAACTATTTGTGAATGACTAACGACGCAACTTAAAATATTTTTTTTTACAAACACTATTAAAAGAGTTTAATTCAACATAAAATAGTTTTATATTTCTATTTTAAAATCAAAATTTTAATCATTGAGTATTTACTTTTTAAAATTCTAATATTAAGATAAAAAAATATTTGACTAAAATATAAATTCAATTTTTTTATTTTTTAATTAATATTATTTTTAGTCTTTTAGCTTGTTTTTTTGATTCGGTTTGATCATTTATCTTTTGTTTTAGTCAGGTATCTTTTATTTAATAATCTTTGTAATCCTTTGTCATTCACAAAATTATACAAATTTGTTCTTTTATTAAAGACTAAAACAAATATTATATAAAAGATAAAGGAAAAATACGAATAAAAAATGATAAATGACTAAAACAAATAAATAAAGATAAAAAATAAAAATAAATATTAAGTAAAAAATAAAAGACTAAAATTATATTTTGTCAAAAATATTTTTGGATAATATTTCCAAACTAAAGAATATTTTAAACACTGACCAAACTCCTACTTTCAAGAACATATTTATATACATTATTAGACCCAAAAAATTAGCTCTTTTTTAATCCATGCCTACACAAATATGCATTCTTCAACTTTCTAATTTTTGCATATAATTATACCCTTATTCTCCATCCTTGCTGGAACTTGAAGCATTGTATATCAAAGAAAAGTATTTACATTTCAATTTATGGTGAAAAATTGCTTTGTTTGATCAATGAGGCCAAAAACATTTTGATTCGTTAAAGAATTGTAATCTTTCTAAGAGAATTAATAAACAAGAACCCGAAAAAATCATTTTGAAAATAGCTGGACCCTATTAACATGGCAAGTAGAAGCAGGATCCTGGAGGCAATTGCAAAATGCATCTTCATCCTTAGGAAATGATGTTGGTAGAGGATGGTCAGGAATCACACCAACCTACATGCAAATGCAAGATGTTAAAAGGGGAATCCGGTTTTATTTTTATTTTTTGAAGACTAGAAATACAAGAGCAGACCTTGTCGATATCTGTGTGTGCAGGTGTTTCATAGCGTGCAACCGTAACAACTAGTCCTGAGCCATCTGAGAGTTCAAAAACTGATTGGATCTTCCTGCAAGATGTGTAGCTCATATTAGGAAAATAGCACAAATTTCAGTTTTTTTTTTTTTTTAATTCAGCAAACCAAAAGTAATTTACCCTTTTCCATATGTTGGTTCTCCATATAATATGGCCCGCTTGTTATCTTTCAATGCGCCGGCTAATATTTCACTCGCACTTGCAGTTCCCTTGTTTACCTGATTAGGCTCAAGATATTTAATTACTCATTATTAAATACAATACAAGTTATCCTTCATTACGTGCATGTTCTGCAAACCTTTTTTGTGGAACCAACTTGCGCAAGAAGAAAACAATATAATTTATAATAGAGAATCCTTGTATTACGATTTTGAGCCAAACTCTTTATATGACGCCAATGCAATAAGAGCAGAAAGAAAAGTAAGACAAATTACCAGCACAGCCAGGGGTTCAGATGTTGCTAGGGCACTACTTCCATCTGTATCAAGTATATCTCGAACACCACGACTATCACAAATATACACAATCACACCTTTGTCCAACCTGATTGATAGTATATGTTAGAACTTGAAGTTGAACATAAGATGATTATTCTAAAAACAATAAAAAATTTAAGGTACTATGAGTCTATGACTGAAAGAGTTATTTTCTGTTGTTACTGAGAATTTTTCACAACCCAGTTTGGCAATGCAATACTCCCTCTGTCCCTAATTATAAACAACATTTGAAAAAAAAAATTGTCCTTAAATATAAGCATTCTTTAAACTTACTAGATGCATTTATTATTTTTTTCCAAACATGCCCCTTGTTAACACCACCAATTTATCTTGAAAAATGAAAAGTCAAAGTTGAATATATTTATAAGGGCATTTTTTTCCTACCTACTTTTTCTTAATTGTAGCTTGAATGATAGAGAAAGCATTTACTTGAATTTCTAGGCCCACCAGTAAAATATAATATACAATACAGGATGTAAAAATGTCAAGAGTTGATAGCCATATCTTACCAAAGTTTAGCAATCTCAATTCCTTCTGGGAAAAGACCGCCACTGCAACAAATATAAGCTTCAGAAAGAAAGCTAGTGATTGAAATTATATAAAGGGAAATGTTGATTGCTGAATCACCTATTATCTCTGAGATCCAAAACAAATGCATTTACATTATCACTCCTGAACGTTTTGATTGCTTCTTTTATAGCACCTGCAAGATGGCAGATCCACCAGGAAGAAAGAAATGGTTAAGAAACTTCTTTCTTAAATCATATAGAGTAAAGGTCAAACCAGTATTAATGATGTGAACATAATAAATCATGCAAGTAGAAACTTTTATATCTACCAGATTCAAGTTAATACTCCTACTAATGACTAAATTTAAGTATCAAGGGTGCGACTAAAATCTATAATTCAATAAAATCTCATAAACACTTACAACTCTTCAAATTTGTATTTTTTGTAACTATTATTCAGAGCATGGAAGAATCGTTATTGGTTGTACCACCGCAGCTACGGTCATCGATACATACATTTTTCACTGAAAATTAAAGTGTGATACTGGTACTGGTCATTCCAGTGAAATAAATAAGGCAACTGCAAGAGTATCAACCCAAAAGCCTATCTGCAATGCAGGGGAAGCATACATAGCATACTCAGTACTTAGTGCCGATGTATTTTGTATTTCTTACTTCAGTCTATTAAGTAGACATCATAAAACAGTAAATAAAAAATCATTAACGTGTTTCTAAAATTTTAAATTTTCAATAACTGGTCAAAATCTATATATGTCCTAAGGTAGGAGTACCAATGTTGGTCCTAAACCAAACAGCTGAGTATAGCCAATATTAACAAAATCTATATATATCCTAAGGCAGGATTACCAATGTTGTTTTCGAATAGCAGTTATAGTGATGCTATATCACTGTAGCGTTGTGGAATATGCACAACCTGCTATTTTCCGTAATCCGCGATTGACGACATTGAGTATAGCAAGTAAGAATTATGGCTTGGCATGTTAGGTAGAAACATGTATCACATGATTAATGCATATTGGCTTCAAAATTATCCCTTTCTTTAGTATAGAAGCAAGAAAAATCATGCTTGGTCCATCAACTACTACTTACGAGACGCGTTTTGGTTGAAAGATGTTAATTTTATATAACCAATTGTTGGGGAATTATCTCCTGACGCAGGTAACTTGCACAGTCTTGACTTCACTGGATTCACCGTAACTTTCTCTCGCCTGAAATTCAGAACTTCCTTTTTGTAGAAATTAAAAAGTTTTTGTAAAAGAAAAAGGTAATTAATTAGGTCTATCAAGTAATGGTAATAATAATTATGACAAAATCATCAAAAATATATGAGTGTAATGTTACAAAAGATAATGAAGCACTATCAAACTGCAAGTTTTCTGCATCATCCTAGGAAACAAAGCATATTCTCTCAGGTCAAAGCTTCAAATCTAGTTCTACTTTGGACGAAAACTTACTTTAGAGCTAAGTGCTTCGTGTCCAAACCACTACGAATGGTCAATGCAACAGAGCTTCCATCAGGTCCTCTGAAATTTCCTTTAAAAGGTCAGACAATCAAATAGATAAGCTCAAGGCAAATAATGAGAAGTACAAGAAAATTTGGTCTTTTAAATGGTTGCTTACATTAACTTTCAAGTAACTAGAACCTTATAAATGGCTCTCATATTAGAACCTTCAAGAAGATTAAGTCAGAAGAAATATAACAACTACCAAAGCTTTTTTCAACAAGTTTGCATTGACTACAATGATTAAACAGTGCAATAATATTGTGCTTTGGGCCATATCTAATAGATAAACCATTTAACTCTAGTTCTTTCTTGATGATTTGGCCTATAGTTTTCTTTGGCCTCCCACTTCCTCTAATTATTTGACATCCTCCATGTGGTCTACCCTTCTAACCGTTTTTTACAAATTTTCTTCACATATGTCCAAACCTTTATTCTACAACAATGGAAGCTATCTCAACTTTCTCTATACCTAATCCTATATTTGTTTGATTACTCATCCAGCATAAAATTCTCATCTCTGCAACATCCAATTGTATGCAACATTACAGTTCTTAAGGCACAACAAATACTAGTCCAATATTTATATCAAGTTATCAACATAGTAGTACTACTGGTAACTTGTTGGGAAACTATTTAAGACGTAAATGCAATCCTATCTGTTGTTTTTTGGCACATTACTAACAATGTGTTTTTTTTTTCCCCATTTTTTGTCTCAAAGTTTTGATTTGAAAGCACAAGTTGCATGTACGATGAAAAAAAACCTACTGTAGGCGCTCAGCTGCATCATACAGCCCCATGTTTTCTGTGCTCATATCGTCAATTGCCAGGATAACGTCTCCAGACAAAACACCAGCTCTATATGCAGGACCTCCAGGAGAAGCTGAAATGACAACAAGTCCACCGGGTGGTGTGTCAGCTTTGGTAGGGTAGCCTATAGATATTCCAACTCCAGTTAGAGCGCCTTGAGTTCCAGACTGCCTTCAACAAAATATTAGTTTTTGGGATTGCAGTATAGAGAAGCATACACTTTGCCAGATGGAACAAATGGTATTATCCAATGTGCATTACGCAGTAAGGACTATATGTGAAAAAACTAAAGGAAAATTTAAAATGATATAGAATTGTACCCTCAAACTTCTAAACTTCTCAGGCTCCAGAAATCTGGTGAAGGGATCGTCCAATGTGGCAAGCATCTTTCTTATGGCCGTATCTGAGAACAAATGCGGCAACAACAATTTTAAGTAAACTGGTAAACTTTTGACTGCATAGGATTATGCCATCCTACAACTTCCAAAGATAATTTACCACTTTAAAATATTGTCTTTGTTCAGCAAGATGAGAAAAAAGATCAATAAAAGGTAGAAAAATGAAAGCCATACATGTCTCTTCCCGGTTGTTCATGGGTTCATTGCCCAATGCATTTTCTCTATACCTAAACCAACTCTGCCCATTAAAACTCTTGTCGATATATGCTCGGTCAATAGTTCTCCACGCCTCTAGAAAGAGGAGATTCTCTTCAGTCAGGGCCCCTTAAAAGAGAGAAAAAAGAATCACACAATATATAGTAAAAAAGACGAAGACAAAATTAACACAACAACCAACAATAACAAAAGCCTTTTATTACTAGTATATACTAATATAGTACAGGTAGATTTAGGGATCCAAATTAAATTATCACACAGTTACACGTAGCTATCAATCTCGGTTAATAATTTGAAATCAAACGGTTCAAATTACACAATATTATTGTTAATTAGTCTTGACCTTTGAATTTAGATGAGATGGTCCTGATTCATAACTATGTGACGCAGTCACAGCAGGAAATCCAAATCCATAGATCCGGCTCATCTAAAGTCAAGTCAGTAATGTCAACTCTTAATGAGAAAATTGACATTACTTAATTAACACTCTAAAGTGAATTGCTCGCTATCTACATAGAATCAACACTTCACATCAAAGGCATATATAGTGTCCAACACACATGAATGTATAGTTGTTACATTCAATCATTTCTCCTATTCTTAAACTTTTACACATGTTAGTGTTAGTTTAGATTCGGTGTCTGTGCCAGTGACTCATATGCCTCTACTTTGAGTTAAGAAGAAGCAGAGATCAATTACTAGGTCATGATTATAGAATTAAAATCCAACAAAAATGATTATAATTGATGTATTGAATTTAGAGATAAAACTCACAAGAAGTGTTGTTGGAAGACAAAGAAACAGACACAACCAACATGACTCCAGCAACAAAACGCACAAACAGCAAAGAAGCATGCTTCACTGAGCATTTCCTCCTTTTGCGAAGGAAACCACAACTTTGAAGAAAAGAAATGTTGCTTATCCGTGGAACCACCCGAAGTGAAAATTCATTGACTTTCTTCCTCTTAAGTGAGAATGAAAATGAAAACTTGAATTCTGATAGGGAAAAACAGTTCCCATTAGAAACAGTTCCTATTGGGTGGCGATGGGGAAAAGAAGAATTAATCACACAGCTCGTAACGACCTCCATGCTAGAGTGAAGGCACCACCACTACCGTCTTTCTCTTACATTATCTTTCGTTTTTTTTTTTTTACCAAATATAATATTTCTAAATAACTTTTTATCCTTTTTAAAATTTAAATCGTTATAATTTTATTTTTTTTTTTATAAAAATATTATACAAATAGTTCTCTAATAAGAGTTTGTTATCTCACCTTCATTATTTTAAGGATTAATCAATTTAAGCGTGTGTATTATGATAGAAAAAAAAAAACACTTATAATTAACTATTTAAAAGGTGTGGAAGCTTTTGAGAACACGTGGGCGGAAGAAAAAATTATCACCTCCAATTGTTTGATTTAGTGATAAAAATACAAGTATTTGTTGTGATAAATTGTAAGTTTGAAATTCGTTAATGTTACGTTCAATTAACCTAAAAGTTTTTCTTACGTTTGACTAAGTCAGTATCTATTTACCTTAAAAAAATTTAATAAACAAAAAATTTAATAAACAAAAAATTGAATGATTTTTTGGAGACATATTTACAATATTGTAAAAAGTCCCACCACATAAAAAATGAGTTTAAAATTTGATTTTTAAATTTTTATTTTCGTTATTTTTTATCTTGAGTTTGTAACATTTAAAAAATTTATTTTAAGTTAAAATAATTTAAATTTTTGTACTTTTTATAATATTTTAAACTGACTTGAAAAAAATATTTAAATTTTAAAAAATCAAAGACAATTAAACATATTTCATTTCAACAAAAATTAAAACTATTGCAGAATAAATTTTTATGGATAAAAAAATAGTTTCTTTTTTTTCGAAGACAGACAATAAAATTTTAAAATTTTGTATGGACTAAAATATATTTACTTTTTTTTTTATACAAAAATTTAAGATGATGAATGTGGCCGTGAACTTAAGAGTTAAAATAAGTCACTGACAAAAACATACGATCTAACCTACATCAAGTGATGATAGGTTCTTATTTTTTTATAATAGAAAAGACTTAAGTTTTTTATAAGTCTGTTTAATTAAATAAAGGTTAAAAAAAATCTTTTTATGTCTAGAAGTTAGACCTATTTAAGGGAATTGAATATTATTATTATTATTATTATTATTATTATTATTATTATTATTATTATTATTATTATTATTATTATATTAGATTTTATATTTTGTATTAAATTATAAATTAAAAAATAAGTCATTGAACTTTCAATAAAGTGTGACCCATACCTAAAAATATTAACATATTATTTAATTAAAAAAATACATTAAATTATTAATTTAAATATATCAATATAGAATCATATTTTAAATAAATTAATAAGTCATATTGGAGTTTCAATAAAGTTGACTCATATCCGAGTTTGAAATTAAAATCTCCCAATTACGTGAGTTTTTTTTTATGGTTTCATATACATACAAAATTACTTTGATTAATGATTCAATCAAAAATCCAAATCACTTTAAAAAGATTATTAAAAAACCAAAATTCAAAATGAGAGTACCCTACACTATAGTAGTTTGTGCAATATGCTAGTGACGTTGGCAGGCAGGAGACATAGGAAGGAACATAACCCAACAAAACATATGTGTGTGTCTGAGAGACAGAGGATTATTATATTAGATTTTATATTTTGTATTAAATTATAAATTAAAAAATAAGTCATTGAACTTTCAATAAAGTGTGACCCATACCTAAAAATATTAACATATTATTTAATTAAAAAAATACATTAAATTATTAATTTAAATATATCAATATAGAATCATATTTTAAATAAATTAATAAGTCATATTGGAGTTTCAATAAAGTTGACTCATATCCGAGTTTGAAATTAAAATCTCCCAATTACGTGAGTTTTTTTTTATGGTTTCATATACATACAAAATTACTTTGATTAATGATTCAATCAAAAATCCAAATCACTTTAAAAAGATTATTAAAAAACCAAAATTCAAAATGAGAGTACCCTACACTATAGTAGTTTGTGCAATATGCTAGTGACGTTGGCAGGCAGGAGACATAGGAAGGAACATAACCCAACAAAACATATGTGTGTGTCTGAGAGACAGAGGAGAGGACAACAAAATCCTTACTATCACTCGTCAGAAAGAAGCACAACCAGAAATCTTGCGTACAGATAATAATAACAACCAATAAAACACAAATTACACTAGATGCCATTATTGCCATTACTCTCCTCCTCCTCCACAAAGGCATTCCTTATCTTCCCACGCAGCATGTCACAGGCAGTCACCAAAACGCGTCTCAGGGGCGTCGTTTTTGACATGGATGGCACTCTCACCGTTCCTGTTATCGATTTCGCTTCCATGTACAAAGCAGTGCTTGGCGACGAAGAGTATCAACGCCTCAAAGCCTTAAACCCTAGTGGAATCGACATCTTGAAGCTCATCGATCACTGGCCTTCTCATCAACAGCATCAAGCCTATGATACCATCGCTCATTTCGAACGCCAAGCTCTAGATCAGCTCCAAATCATGCCCGGTACATTCCTAATACCTAATTTCATTCCATTTTCTCTCTTCATTTGCGTCTTATATTTATCACTTAATTACGACTAATTAATTATCGTGTAGGTGCTGCTCAACTTTGTAACCTTCTTGATTCAAAGAAAATAAGGAGGGGATTGATCACACGTAATATGAAATCAGCAGTTGATTTATTCCACCAACGCTTTGGGGTCAGTTTAACTTCTATTTTTTATTTGTAGGAAGTTCAATTTATTATTATATTATATATGTGGGGAAGTTCAATTTTTTATCCACACATATTCTTTCTTTCACAAACATGCTTTCTGTTAAGCTTGATAAGTTATAAAGATTGGTTGTTAACTATTCCATTTCGTTAATCCTAGAGAAAACTAAATCAGTATAAGGGAGTTGAAATTGTAGCATTTGGACTACTGACTAATTTTGTATGTGGATATAGGGTCTGATTGGATTGACTTATATGAGTGTATATATTGACATAAACACTTATGTGGCTCCTTGAGAGAGCTTATAGAAACAAGGTATGCCATGTCCATAAACTGTTTTCAGTTTATTTCCACAAACTCTTCAGGATAGCTTGTGAATATGCCTTATAACTTGTATAAAAACAACTTGACATTATTTAGAAATAGCTTATATATATAAGGACTTATATGATATAAGTGCTTATGTTGTAAATGGGTCATTTTCTCTTTTAGCTAATTCTAGTGGAGGCATAGTAAATTGAACTAGCAGATGTTTCTAGGCTCTAGCTCCTCCCCACTTTTCTTTTTTCGTATTCAATGGCTCATAGTATGGTGAAGGAAACTACTATCTCACTATTTTTTCCTTTCTTTTTCTTAAGTGATGGATTCGTTCATTATAGGCTACGCCTCTTTGCTGCAGATTACATTTTCCCCAGCATTAAGCAGGGAGTTTCGTCCTTATAAACCTGATCCAGCCCCACTACTGCATATTTGTTCTCTCTGGGATGTTCAACCAAATGAAGTAATCATGGTAGGGGATAGCCTTAAAGATGATGTAAGTGATCTCGTTACACATAATTGATTCAAATTATTCATGATTTAGTTATGACTGCTTGAACACCGTTAGCATAGTAGCTCACTAGCTGTGCAATTTGAACTGCATCAATTCTTTCCATCATCTTTATATGGAAATAATGCTTGTTCACCTTCGATCAATCTATAGAAACAATTACAAAATCAAAGGCAGAAATGCAGAACAGTAAATATTTTCACAACAAAATCTAGAAAGGACAGATATTTCAAATTTTTCATATAAAGTTGGTTATGCACTGCCGAGTGCTGACTAGTAGACTGTTTAGTCAGCACAAAAATTTCATCACCAGTCTGCAAATCCATTGCGTAATTGTTTGTAATAAGATGAACCCTACAACTCTTTCACTATGCATTGTGGTATTTCCACACCACTTTATCCATGTCAATTTTATGGCGCTTCTAATACCTGCATTTGTTTCATCATAACTCATAAGCACGAGGGTTCTGCACCAATAAGTGGTCTGCACAGGCACTAAACCCTGTGCACCAAAAATATGATTAAAAAAGTGCCATATATAGTGTACACTATACACGGCCCCTATTGTTTAACCCATTTCATTTTTCATGAACTTTATTTTCATATAGATAACCTCCAAAACTATGGTAAAAAGTGTAACCTTGTATTTTCTGTCAAATTAAATGGTTGCAGTCTACACACGAGAAGAAAATAGTGTAGGTCTTATGAGAAGCGCATATATTTGAAGTGTTAGTTAGGGTTTCTTATGTGTAAGCTTTCACCATCATTAAATACATGATTCAGCTTTTCTTTTTTTAACCACAGTTTGGGGGGTTGTGTTAGAAAATGAATTTTATGGATGAAAAAATAACTTTTTCCTACTAGTTGGATTAGTTGGCCCTGTACTTTTATGATAATATTTCGTTTAGAAAGGAACTTCAACTTGCTTTTATAGTATCAGCATTTAAAAGTGTGGAAACTATCAGTTTTTTTTACAGTGGTTCCTATTTTCCTACTCAGCTCAAAGCATTTTCTTTCAACTCTATGCACATATTTTCTTATTAAATATTTGTGGATTCAGATGTGAATTGATTGATGTTGCTTGTGTTACCATTTTACAGGTGGTGTGTGGAGGGAAAGCAGGAGCACATACATGTCTGCTTGATCAAACTGGAAGATATGATTCTCCCGAGTATGCTAATGTTGATTTCAAACCAGATTTCAAGGTAACTTCCCTTGATGAAGTTTTCTCAATTCTGGAGACAAATTTTGAATTCTCACCATGATGTCAAGTTTAGTTCGCTTGGACCATTTATTGTGGTTTGTGATATAAGAATCTGGAGATGACATACTTTTGAGGGAAGTTTTATTCCTCACCTCATGTAAGGTCATGAAAAAAAATCCTTGAAATTTTTTAGTTGGAGGATTTCATAGGTGGCATTTTTAATAATAATGTTGTTGTAACATATCTTGGACAGTTAATGCTAACTTTTGCCACAAAATAACTTGAGAATTAATGCCTGTTGTACTATAAATAAATCATGTTGTTACCTTTGTTTCTTTGGACTCGTGGGGTTATATTTTAGATATTGTCACTTCAATTTCTCAGGCTCGTTTGGACGCGGCATTATGTTTGATTTTTTATTTTGTGTATGGTAAGATTTCCAAGGCAAGTCATCTAGAAAGAAAAATGACATAAAAGCATATTGAGATCTTAGTATAATCATCAACTTGGCATAAAGCTAATCATCGTGCCGTTTTTCTTGAAAATGGTAGGAATTTTTTAATTGATAGAAATAAGAAATGTATTTCCTCCATTAGAGACTGCACTTACTAGAAGGTAAACAAATCTTTTATCTATATACAGTGTCAGCAATTTATAAAAAAAGAGGTAAACTTAGTTGCACTATAAGTGCACAATATATGATGACAAAATTAATTTCCTTTACAAATGTATACTCAGAGACTAGAGCCGTTAATTTCATAAGTCCACTAATTATTAACTTCAATCTAAATATTTGAGGACCAAAATTTTAATAGTAATTAAGATCCTAAAATACCAAGCCTCCAAAGTCAAAAAGCTTCTAAAATTGTGGGTTAAAATAGTCTATGGACTTGCTTTTTAAAATTTATCTTCTGACTTTTTTTAAAAACTTCGACAATAAAAATTGATTTACAATTTTTTTTTTACTTTTTTCTCAAAAAATTTTATTCGAAAGAAAAATTCAACATTTTGATTTTTCTCAATTTTTTCTTAGAAAAAACTGTTAATTAAAAAAATAAATTTTCAAAAAATATTTAGATTAAAAAATATTAAGCTCATGCGTCCCTTCACTTAAGTCCATAAAATTAATAAAATAATAGATCGAAATTTAAAACTTATTTCAATAGAAAGTTTAATATTAGAAATTTAATAGATGATTTTTTAAGAGACAATGAACTTTGGAGCTTAATTGACAGCTGGACTTATGACTGTGCATGTTTTGCAAAAGCTACTATCATGTTCAGCAATGAAAGCAGTCTATTCAGTTGCTTCTGATTCATAATAGTTAGACATCAAGTTGAAGGCAGTTCGTGTTTTGAATAGCGCAAATCGCTATCAGTTGCAACTTGCTATTTTGTTGGTGGCAATCAAAAGAGCAACTCAACTAAGTTCATACTTCCTAATTGTTTTGGGTTATATATATATATATATATCCTTTTACAAGATTATCTTGGATTCTTTTATGTAAAAAATGTAAAAACTGATCTCAATGAGTGAATTGAAAACAAGAAAGGCAAAGTTGCTGAGGCGGAAAAACCTGCAGCAAGAATACAGATATTCATATCTTGATTATTGTTCCTAACTGCTATTTCACCCTATATTTATTTGAAGAGTGCTATGATTCATCTTAATAGTAATGGCAGACTATGCAAGGGACCATTCAAGCTAAAACCCCCCAAAAAACTTGAAATTAATAATACAATAACTTTATCCCTCATTGGCGCCAACTGTTGAATCTACATCTGCTTCTGCTAACACATGCAGCCAACTTTCTGTTACTTCTAATATATTTGGAAATGAAGATCTCTCTGGTTTTATCAGGTTGTAAATCAGAATGTGAGTTACATTAAAATCCCTATTCTCCTATTTTTGTGGGTACTCGGTAGCATGCTTTTGTCACCTATGCAGTAATGAGGCTGGATTTGAATGAAATGATTCTAGTTCATACTGTTTCTTTTGGAGTATCAGTACCTATAATTTACCGCTGTAAGGTATTTTTCCCTTTCTTCATGATGATCAAACTAAATGTGAACATCCAAGTATCTGCACATTGATTAGCTGCTCAGTATCTCACGGGGACCATTTCATTTGCACTCACTATGTTCAACAGTGTTGTCACCTCCTAAAGTAAACATATTTATCAAAACAACCTACAAGGTGGGATTTTTTTTGTAGTTTTTCTCACAAATAATTATTAGCATGTCTGATTTTGAATCTTGAATGATCACCAAGCAAGGGGTTTCAGATTTGGCTGAGCTACATGGCTGGCCAGTTTTCAGTGTTTACTAGACACTTCAAAAGATAAAAACAATTATCACGTCAATTCCAGGAGATTTAAGTTAGGGTATCGATATCAGTACAACCATCTGTCATTATTGATACAAGGTCATCGAGCATTTCATAGATTGAACTAGAAGAAGGATGTGTTGTGTCGGCAACAGAGAAAGAATGAGTCTTACCGCTGATAGTTATCGAACTGATACCTGGAACTTTTCTTAAACCTCTCTCTTTCATCATTGTTCTCACCTCAGTTACAACATCCCATCTTCTATAAGAAGCATATGTATTTGATAGCGAGATATAATTTGAAGGGTTTTCAGGTTCTAGCTCTAAGAGACACTTATAAGCCATGTCTCTTGTCGTCGAGTTTCCATGTATTACAGAGGCGGTTAAAAGAGATCCCCAAACACTTGGACCAGGATCTATAGGCATTTCTTTGATGAACTCCAAGGCTTGATCAAGCTGTCCCGATCGACCTAACATATCTACAACACAAGCACAGATTTCAACTGTTGGTTTCATTTCGTACTTCGTCGTCAGGGACTTATATATACTAATTCCTTCATCTACCAATCCTGACTTGCTACAAGAAGAAAGAACACCAACCACTGTTATCATGTCAGGCTTGATCCCTTGCTGAAGCATTTTGTAATATGTTGTCACAGCTTCCTCTCCTTTCCCGTGTAATCCATATGCAGAGATCATCGAACTCCAAGTGATAGCATCTTTGAAGTAAGAACTGTTATCAAATACTCGTCTTGCATAAACTAAACTCCCACATTTAGCATACATATCAATCAAAGCATTACATAAGGAAATATAATCATTCAACTCCATCTTAATAGAAAACGCGTGGACTTGTTTCCCTGCTGTTAATCCAGCAAGCAAGCCACAAGCTGGAAGCACACTAATAAGCGATACTTTATTGGGTGGAATTCGATCCTTCCTTTGCATCTCACGGAGAATAATCAATGCATCCTCAGGTGCTCCATTCTGTACACAACCATTAATCATTGCCGTCCACACATATATATTTCTGCTTTTCATTTGGTCAAATACTCTCCTACTAAGAACAAGTTTATTACTCCTTGAATACATATCTATCAAAGAAGACCCCATATGAACATCAGATCCCTTCTTCAAATCCAATCCATTCTTCACAAGATAACAATGAAGTTCCCTCCCATAATCCAACTTTCCTGCATTACCACAACACACAGGCAAAAGACTAGCAATTGTGAAAGCATCAGCTTTATAACCTTCACACTGCATTCTTCGAAAAAAATTCCACAAATCACCATGTAAAGTAGAACCGGAATTCCCCAAGGAAGCACATCCAGACATTATAACATTAAACGAACCAACATTCCTCTGAGGCATTTCATCAAACACCTTCATTGCATCACCAAACTCGCCACATTTACAATACATTGACATTACAGAATTTGCAACAACAATATCCGACACAACCCCAACCCTCACACTCTTCCCATGAATCATTTTTCCAAAAACCAAATCCTCAAGCTCACCAGAAACTTTGGACATTGTGGCAAGAGTGTAATCATCAGGCAACAAACTATCATCATCACAACGATCCATTTCGCGAAACAACGCAATAGCTTGTTCAAATTGATGATCTTTAACATACCCATTAATGAGGGAGTTCCAGAGATAAACGTTTTTGGCTTCAATGGAGTCAAAGACAAACCTTGACTTGGTTAAATCTCCACATGTGGCGTATGCAGAGATGAGCCTGGTGGTGAGGAAAGCGTTTTGGGCGAACCCGTTTGCGAGGATTTGAGAGTGACATTGTTGGGTTAGTTTATGAGCATGAAGGTCGATGCTTAGCTGAAGAAGATGAAGGAGATTCTGTGGTGTAAGGAACAGAGTGGCAGAAGTGTAATAACGAGAGGTTGTGAGGGGAAATGTTCTCCTCATAATCATAAGACCTACGATTGCTTTGAGTGTGATTTTGGCGGGCAAGAAGAAGGGAATAATTTAATTTCTCAGTTTTTTTTACAAAATATTTGTTTTTTACTTTCTCTTTTTCATTACTTTGAAGTGTTTTAGATTTCATTATAATTTGAATCAAATATTTTTTTAATAACAGATTTAAATATTTATCTTTTTATTAATATTTGATTTAGTTTTTTATTTTTTTATTAGGTTTTATCTTTTATTTTATAAACTTGCATAAGAAAAAAACTTCTTGCACTATTTGAAACTTATTAAAGTATTTGAAATAAAAAACATTTATCAGAGTTGTTTGTATTTGCATCTCGATCTCGTTATTGTTAAGGTTGGACACTTAACATTACAATTAATTCAACATTATATATCAAACGATCACGACAATAATTATATAACTATTTTGAAAAGATTATGATGAAAATGACCGACATTTATTCATTCATCATTTATAAAAGATAAATTAAAAAATAAATTAAAAAAAGTAAAAACTCAAAATAAATATTTAATAAAAGATAAATAACAAAAAATATATTTGAACAATATTATCTCCCCTCATCTCCTCCCCAACCAAATGCATCTTTAAAAATTGGATTCTTTAAGCAACACAAGTAAGAGAAAAAATAAATATAAATGATAAAAAAAATAGTAAAAGTATTAGAGATTACAATATTTGCTCTCAAGTTATTTATTTTTCATAGAAAAAAGTTTAAGTGAGTTAGAATTTGAGATTCACGACAAATAAAACAGACACACAAACTCTAGTAAGATATGAGTTAAATAGTTGTTAATTTTAATATTAGTCTTAATTAATTTTAATATTTAACCGCTCT
>NC_021163.2:2451978-2480108 GCF_000331145.2 Cicer arietinum
TATTGTACTCAATTTTTATAATGAAAAGTTAGTTTGCAATGGTGTCTATCAGAAGATACCCTAATATGAATATATGGTGTATCATATTTTAAAATGCGATGACTTAAGAAGGGTCATCCAACTAGTATATATATTAGAACCAAAACTAAAGTTAGAAATAAAATATAAAGAAAAAGACGATTGTGTCAGGTACTCGGTCATAATCGAAAACACTTTATAATTTTAGTGATAACTCTACTCAATCTAAGTATTTTTTTTTTTTACTAATTTTTATCAATTTTGTACTATTAGTAATTGGTATTTTTAATTATTTATTTAATAATTTTTTTGATTTTATAAAAAAATACAAAACAAAATCTCATAAATTGTAGGTCACAATATTAGGATGCAAAAATTAACTCAACATAAAAATATAATATATGAAAAAATCGATTCTTTTAAAATATTATGTCTTTGAGATAGAATTTCCTTCAATTTAAAAAAGAAAATATATTAATATAT
This sequence comes from Cicer arietinum, assembly GCF_000331145.2. Lineage (NCBI taxonomy): Eukaryota > Viridiplantae > Streptophyta > Magnoliopsida > Fabales > Fabaceae > Cicer > Cicer arietinum. Next base: position 2,452,480 of record NC_021163.2, read on the forward strand.
AATTTGAAAAAGAGGATTGTTAAAAAACATGGTATCTAATATCTATCCAAAAGAAAGAGAAAATATATAAAAAATGAAATTTATTATATGTGAAAATATAAAAATGAGGAAGAGAGTACAAATCTGCCAACAATGTAGCTTTTATACTAACAAATTATCCTGACCAACTATATTTCAAATAAGGATAGATCGGAATTCTTTGAAAAGAAGGGATAATCCCAAAAAAATCAATTTTAACTATACAAATCTTAAAGAACAATTTTTTTCTTTTAGACAATTTCGCATAGTATCTATCCCTCTTTAATTCTAGATTCAGAAGAAGTGTCATATGATACTATAGACACTATCAGAATGTAATATCAAATCACAAATACAATGATACTCTTAGAATAAAAAATGCTACCATATGAGATATGTGAGATTTGAAGAATCCAATTCTATCTTAGTTTAAGTCTAATCCCAATTCCAAAGTTTAGTCATTTGACATAAATGATAAAAATAAGAGAGCATTTGTATTATGTGTCGCTTAACTTAGACATAAAGAATATTAGAATATGATGACAAAGATGTCATTGAAGAACTCCACATGGAATTGTACTAGCTAGTACATTAGGTGTCTTATTATCAATCTATGCTAAAAAAAGGGGTTTTCTTTTTGCAATAATGGCATGCTGTGACTTATGTACATAGCTTTCCCACATGTGACGCCAAGGATCTTTTAACTTCTACTTTCTACTTCCTTTTGGTTTCACACAATTAAAAGAGGAAAAAGAGAATGCATAGATTCTTGTGATAAAAAACGGATATAATCTATGGTCATTCTTACTTAAAAATTATTTAAAATTTTAGAGAATGTTAAAAACAAATTTATAGTATTATTTATTTCAATAATAGTCTCAAAATTCAATTCATTTTTATTTTATTATGTCATACACTGAGTAGGTGATTATTTAAGATTATTACCTATAAAAATATATGAACTCTAAATTTTAATATAGTTTATGTTTGGTTCCATCTTTGAGTAAATGATTATTTAAGATTATTACCTATAAAAATACATGAACTCTAAATTTTAATATAGTCTATGTTTGGTTCCATCTTTGGAAGAGACAAAATTGATTCTTAAGGCATAAAATTAATTTTGACATGTTTTGTTGTTTTCTAATAAAATTGATTTTGTTTCTAGAATTATTCTTAACTTGAAGCTATCATTTGTAACTTTTGTTGTTCAACTTATTTTTACGTGAATATATTTAAACATAAACTACTTTACTGTTAACTCACTTTTAATTAAAATCAATTTTACCATTGAAATAATTAAAATCAATTTTACCATTGAAATCTTAAAATATCATTCCAATGGGAACTTCTTCACCTTCTTTGTTAAGATTATGTAAAAGGAAGGTTTTCAACACTTGTTATTGAAGAAAAATCTAAAAGCAAAAGAGCAAAGTTGAGACAGTCACAAAAAGCTAGCCTTCATAACATCACTTGCTACCTTGAGTCCACAGTTTATGCATCAATTAGTCTTAAACTCTAAGCTTTTTATTAGTACTATTCTTAACATAATTAAGGGTTTAACAAAAAGGAGTAACTAAATTGTGCACATTGGTTGGCTTTGCTTGTAGCATTAGCTGCATTGAATTTCCAAGAACATCATCCAAGTTCCAAAGACCATCCCACAAAATTTCTTCATTTGAAGACTCATCTGCATAGACATTACAATTACCATTGAGCATAGAGTAGAAGTAGCCATGTTGTTCTGTTGTTTCTGGACACATAGTAACCATTTCTTGTGTCTCTTGAGATGTAGAAGGCACACTATACTCATTTTCCTCAAGCAACTCTAAGATCCCTTTCATGTCAAAGTTATATTGTATTTGTTGTTGCTGTTGAATCTGTTGCTGTTGTTTTATCTGTTGTTGGTTCTGCTTCCTTAAGGAAACCTTTTTTGTCTTATCGGCCGCATCCGCGGTTTTTTTTGCTTTTTTCTTGAAATGAGTCCTCCAATAGTTCTTTATCTCGTTGTCAGTTCGTCCTGGTAAATTTCTTGCAATTGTTGACCACCTAAAAAAAATATTTTCATCGTGTTTTTCAATTTTGTTTTGTTTTGAAAACTATGAAACATTACAAGTTTAAGGGACAAAGTTCAAATTTTTACCTATTTCCCCACCTAGCATGAAGCTCTAGGATTATGCTTTCTTCTTGTGGTGTTATCTGACCCTTCTTGAGGTCTGGTCTCAGATAATTCACCCATCTCAATCTACAACTTTTCCCATTTCTTCTTAGTCCTATCAAAAGAATATATGATTAAACATTTCAGCAAAAAGAACAAACCAACAAAAAAGAGTCTAAAGGGTTAGACTCAAAGAGTTAAGAATCATAAAAAAAAACTTGGTTATAATTTTTTTTACCAAGTAGATAGATTTTTAGAACCAATTAATTTTACTTGTTATGTTGCTATAACTTTGCTGGCACTTCTAATGTGAAGTGAATTGATATTAAACTAAGGTACATAAATTAAGTACTATCTTAGGAATTATAATAAGATGCAAAAATGTATATAAAGTTTGGTTATACCTGCAAGGCTAGCAACAGAGTTCCATCTTCCTTCACCATGCAGTTTGACATACTCAATGAGCAATTTGTCTTCCTCAGAAGTCCAAGGTCCTTTTCTCCATCCATCTTCTTCTATTACACACCATCTTGTGTTTCCTTCAATGACACCTGAATACATAATTAAGATAATTCTGAAATTGTATCTTATAAGATAAAGTTTGTTTACCTAATAAGTTTTGTTGTGTTGATTGTCACTTGTGTTTAGTGTTTGCTACATATTTATATATGTAGATGTGTCTCAGTTTGGTTATACCAGTCAACTATTGGTTAATTTTCTTACTATCCCTATCAATTTAAGTGTTTTTGACAAGGTAATTTGTGTGCCAAAATATATATTAAAAAAAAGTTGTTGAGGTTGTGTTTCAATTATCTAATCTAGAAATGAAGTAAAAATATTGACATCATTTTAGAAGAGGTTTATTTTATAAAAATATAATTAAAAAATTGATCTATTCTTTAAGAGTCCGTGTTGGATTAAATGAGATATGATATAAAAATAGATTTATAATTGAATAGAGGATAAGTTTTACTTTTGTAAACAATTTTGTAATGGTTGAGTTAAGTATACTTAAAATTATAAGAAAATTATAAGAAAATGCATGTAGTGTTAGTTTATGCATAAGTGTTTGTCTTTTTACCTAGAGAAAATTTAGATTATCGAAATTGATGAATAAAAGAAAATTAAGCAAAGGTAGCAAATCATTGGTGGATTATAAGTATGAATGAAAGAAATCTCGCAAAAACATGTGTTAAACATATTAAAATACTTTTTAAGGTTTTTTTTTTTAAGAATATGGGACTGATATATATAATATCAAATGCAATATTTCTTTTATATCCTACTTTTTGGAGAATCAAAATTAATTTTGATATAATTGATTGTTGTTAGTAAAATTGATTCCGACTTTAAAATGGATTTTAATTTAAGGTAGAATTTAGAGTTTTTGTTTAGATTTTATTTTCAGAATAAAAATTGTCATGTAAAATTGATATTAGTTAAAATGAATTGAATATAAAGTAATGTATATTTGGATAAATTTACGTAAAAGTGAATTGAATAATATATTTTAGTGTAAAAATACATTCGAAAACAGAAACTACAAATTATAATTTTAAGTTTGAATCAATTATAGAAAAAATTAATTTCATTTGAAGACATTTGAAGACATTAGAATTAATTTTAACTTCAAAATGATTTTGATACTCAATTTATTGTTTAATTCTATTTTACATAAATGTATTCAAACAAAAACTATTTTACATCAGAATCATTTTTAATTAAAATCAATTTTATAAATCAATTCACACCGAATCAATTTTTATATTTTCATAATTGAACACTTTTTTATTTTTTATTTTGGTAATAATTTAAGCTTCAGTTTAGTTTTAGCAAAAATTAATTTTACATAATTAATTTATTCAAAATCAATTTTTGTTATCACATCAACAAAATACACTTATATGATAATGTATTGTTCCGATCACTTATATGATTGAAATTAATGCAACGAATATATCTTTTGCATTTTACCATTTTTTGTAATGCAACAATTATTACGTGCAAGCTTGTTATGAACTTCAATCTTAATAAAATATTCATACCCTCGATTATTTAGTTGATGTTGCCATTTCATAAACAAATTCGAGTTCCTCACAACCAATGAAGAGTTGGAATATAGAACGAAAGCACAAGGGCATATTAGAAATATTCAAGAATGTGCCAAGGTATTAGGTGACATGATTTGAAGGGGTATTTGAAAATGTAGCTCACAAGGGATCACATATCCAAGGAGTTTCATAAAAGAGGTTGATCCCTTACACTAACAATATAACTAATATTAATGATTAATATTTGTGTATTAAAAATCAATTAAAGGGTATATTAGGGTTAAATTAAATTGAAGAAAAGCAAAGTTATATAACGCCGAACGAAGACAAGAAAAAGAGAAAGATTATCTTGTGGTGTCGACACGTGTGAATGACACTTATGTATCTAGACAGAAAATTCCAAATTAAGAAGCATAATAATATAAGATGATACATAAAAAATTGAAGGTGGTGAGCTTTTTCCAAACTGAAAATTACAAGATCCCCAATGGGCATCCCCCATGTGTTAGATTGTTTACTTCTTTTAGGGGATCAAGACAAGACATATTTGTGTGTGTGAAATTTCATTAAAATAGAATAAGATTGGATGCCATTTTGGGTATTGGGCAAATTAAATATTAGCCTTATGATCGAGTGGAACGTCATGTTAGAGACAGGTGGTGCCTCGTAAATATATTTTTGGAAAGAGGCTGCTAGCTGGACTGCTGACCCATCAAAACCTTACACAAATATTTCTACTTTTTTGGTAATATATGAATTATATTAAAAGCGAGGTTAGAATAAAATCTTTCATTTTTTAAAGATATTATTTGGTGGGAAGTCAAATATTAATCTTTTGAAGTATTATGATCTATTTAAAGAATTGATTTTTGCTATTAAATATTTTTTTTATACGTGATTAAATTTATAATCACATATTTAAAATTTTATTAAGTTTAATGTGTTATATTTATGAGATTTGTTGTTTTATTAAATATGTAAATTTATATATCAGTGTAAAGATCATCGCAAATACATTTTCATTTAAATTATTTGAGGTGGCGATATTTTTCACACGTAAACAAGAGAATACAAAAAATGAGAATTCAATTCATTTCAACAATTAAAACGAAGAGACGAAGAGATAACTCCACTCCACTGCCTATGTTGTTGACTACCACAACCTCCGTTTGAATTAACTCTGTCGTCTTCAATATCGTCTAAAGTGTGTGTGTTTAGTTGAAAATTATGTAAAAAAGATTAGTAACTGCAGTAGAACTTTGACAACAAGATGTTATAAGAGATAATCATCAACAAAATTGTATGTTTTTATTTATAATACTAAAATTCATAATCAATAAGTACAATTTGTTTAATTGCATAATTATTTAATTGAAAAATGATCCTTTCATGTAATATAATAGTTTATTGAAATCCTCACTTTTTATTAAAAAAGAGAGACAAAAAGAGGATGAAAGATTAAAACACGTAAAGAAAACATGAGAAGATCCATTATTTATTTAAAAGATTCATTCCCACACTTTATTAGAGAAATATAAAAATGTAAATATCTACTAGATACACTACTAGTAATTAATATCCGTGTGTGGTACGGATTGATCCTCATGATATACTTGTACTACTAAAAAACACTTTCTTTAACACCTAAGCATGTGTGTGCACTTGAAATATTTTTTTAAGAATTAAAGGTAAAAATATCACATGCACGATTTATTGGATTTAATGTTTCTAATGTATATACTACTGTATATGCATAATGTTTGTTCTTTTTGGCTGTCTTTTCAACGTAGATTAGGATCAAAGTTTTGTTGCGGTAGAAATTTCAAATCAACATCATATATACATCTTCAATTTTTCATCAAATATTTAATATCTTATTTTTTTCTCAATTTTTCTTTCTATCATAATATCTATCACAATATTTTCTTTATTCTCTTTACCCCTTTATTCTGAAGGTGTATATCAAATATTTTTATTTTTAAATTAAATCATTTAATTTTAAATTTTTTATATATCAAGAAATATTATAATTAATTAGTAGGAGGAATAAATTTGTCAGTAGTATAAATTAAAACTTATTTGATTCGAAATATAAGTTCACGACAATAATAATAGATTAGTGGAAGAAACACTCTTCAAATGATATCGTTTAGTTGAAATGTATAATGAAGATGATTTGTTAATACTTTGATATTCAACATTAATATATATTTAAAGTAGATGGTATGCTTAGATTATGCATACCTTGCTTCGAATTAATAAGAGACTTATATAATAAAAAAAAAAAAAAAAGTAATATTAAGCTTAAACTTCATTTGAAGTGGACTAGAGTTTACTATTAATTGAGAAGAAAACTCTTTTACGAAACTTCTTTTCAATGTCTTGATTTAACCTATAAACAACACTTGTTAGAAATAGGATTTAATGTCTAATATAAAATAGATAAACTTGTTTTTTTAAAAGCGAGTTAATAAAGTAATTAATAAATCTTAATATAAAATGAAAAAAATTATTAATATTTTAACACTTCTATTATTTTTTTAGGGACTCTAATTCTAACTTTTTTCAAGGAACCACTGTAACTTGCTATACATAGGCATATACAAACTACAAGTAATTTTTATTTTGAATCATAATTTAGTTTGTTTAAATCTTTTAAAGTGAGTTATTTAATTTTAAGTAGTGAAATGTGATATAGAATTTCTATGGTATGGGTTAGTACATAGCTTGAGCCTTGAGGAAACTGACCATAGTCTATTTTACTACTTTTTGAATTTCGAAAAATTTAGTATAAGAAGATGTATCTTGCACAAATAAAAAAAAAGAAATATTAAGCTTAAACTTCATTTGAAGTGGACTAGAGTTTACTATTAATTGAGAAGAAAACTCTTTTACGAAACTTCTTTTCAATGTCTTGATTTAACCTATAAACAACACTTGTTAGAAATAGGATTTAATGTCTAATATAAAATAGATAAACTTGTTTTTTTAAAAGCGAGTTAATAAAGTAATTAATAAATCTTAATATAAAATGAAAAAAATTATTAATATTTTAACACTTCTATTATTTTTTTAGGGACTCTAATTCTAACTTTTTTCAAGGAACCACTGTAACTTGCTATACATAGGCATATACAAACTACAAGTAATTTTTATTTTGAATCATAATTTAGTTTGTTTAAATCTTTTAAAGTGAGTTATTTAATTTTAAGTAGTGAAATGTGATATAGAATTTCTATGGTATGGGTTAGTACATAGCTTGAGCCTTGAGGAAACTGACCATAGTCTATTTTACTACTTTTTGAATTTCGAAAAATTTAGTATAAGAAGATGTATCTTGCACAAATTTGAATTATTATAGATGACTTTAATATAGTTAGTTAATATGAATTTCCGATTAGATGAGTTGAGTCAAATTTTAAATTTAAATTTGAACTATTTTTAAATTTAAAGTTAAAATTTAAACCGTTCACTTGAAATTCAATGATATCAATATATTTGACTACATTATTAGAATAAATTTCGAACTTATCTTACACAAGTATAATTTTGTATTAAAAAATTCATTTAGAAACAATGTCATTTAAATAATACGAAAATAAATTTTGTGACAATTAAAATTATAAAAAAGCTCAAAATAGTTCCATCTGCCGAGCCCCTATTAAGTCTAAATTTTAGCGATATTTTATTTTTGTCCCAATTCCTAGTATGTCATTGTTTTATGGTTTAGGTTGCGGGTTGGTTTTCTGGCTCAATTTTTGGTAATCCAATAATGTTTTAAGTTCATTTAGAATAAAATATGAAGTTTGGGAACACAATTATTTTTTTTATTCTTATTTTATAAATAATTTTTTTGGAAAAGATCTCCAAAAAAATAAAAAAAAGTTATTGAAAAAATATTAAACAAATAAGTTTGAGAGGCAAAAAGTACGTCAAAAAATGTATTATTTATCTGATAAATTTAAAAATTTGTAAATTCATTATGAAAACTGAATTAACACATGTGAACTTGCAAAGTACACTTAATTCGAGTGAATTCGACAAATACATTACTTTTACCATAATTTTTAAAAGAGATTCAATTTTTAAGTCCAATTAAAAAACCCTCTATTTTTTCGCTTTTCTCCAATATATTTCAAACTAATATCTATTGTTCTTATACTAATACAAATCATTATCTTTTTTATTTTATTTTAAATTCACGTGCGATTTAATCGTTACCATTACGGTGAACAACCGACAAATTGCTAGTCATTGAAGAATCTTGAATGTTGTTATAATTTACTTACTTTAATTAATCCTAATTTATAAATATAAAATTTTATGATAATTTTGTATATTTTTACTTTATAATAAACTGAAATTTTGAATTACTAATAAATTAATAGTATTATAAAAATATCCATATCAATTATAATATTACTTTAATATGAAGTAACTTCCACGAATTTTAGATATCAAATTTACAGGTCGAATTCATGAATTTCCTCGAAAACTCGAATTTCACCTTAAATGTAAAATTGCATTTGATCATAGTAGTGGCAGAAATTTGAGTCCTGCAATTACACGTCTATGTCAAAAACTTTAGGATATGTAACACAGTAATTAGAGTGTAGTGCGGACCAAACTAATTGTCGTTGTTTATCTGACCTTATTTTCTCTATGTTGGCTGTTTGGCACTACCGACCAAATCAGAGCTAAACCTTTGTTTTATTTGGACAACAATAATGATAATAACACCACTTACAAATTATATGATGTAATGTAATTGCAATCATCTAGTTCTTGAATATTTAAGGTTACCTCACTCTAGTTTTAACTTTATTAAAACTATAAATACATCTCTAATTTTTTTTTAATAATTTAATAAATTAGATTAAAGAAACACATTTGATAATTAAAAAAAATAAAAAAAAATAAAAAAATTTAAATATATTTTTGTAATTTTAATAGATTTAAAGTAATGCGGTTATGATTTGTGAACCAAACACAATAAAAATAGTGTTACTTTATTTACAATTTGACCAAGAGAAAGAGAATACATGATTAGTATGCAGTATATATGGATGGTGAACCAGTCAATCCTTGTTATTCAAAACAGGATTACCACACGCTTGGGTAGGCTTACATAGCAATCATTCTCACAGGAATCCACCATCTATTCAATAAAAATATTATTTATGATGCTCTTTTCTTTTGGGGGGCTTAATGTATTCGATTTGTGATACACATCATACACACACTGAAATTATCTAGTAATTAATTTCTTGATCATACGTGATACTAAAATATTGATGAAGTCACGATTACCTATCTAGAGGGCTCTGTTCTATCAATTTAGAGTACTTTGTTATCTACATTTTGATGTTTGATATGTTAAATTCTTAGTTGAACTTCTTCACCAAACAAGACCTTTAATTATATGTATTTTGGTTGTGACATCATGCACACTTCTAGGAGATACACTTAAAAGGATGCTTAAAGAAATAGGCTACGGTATCATCATCATCAAATATTTTAGAAACTCCATCTTGATCTTAAAAATTGAACTTTTAATAATAATACACATTAAAAATTTAAAAGAATTATTTTTTATTTAAATTGTAAATAGTATTAAAAATTTGTAAATGATATAAAACCAAAAACTTGTAAATAACATCAGTACCATCGAAATTTTAATTCTATGTTTTTTTTTTTACTTTTTTATGGATTAAAAAGTATGTGCTTTTTTTTTTCTTCATAAAATCTGATTATATTTCTGGATTATAGTTTTTTTTTGTTTTTTTTTTGAACCCTAGTAAAAGGTGGATTTTTCTCTTTTAGTATTTTTTTGAATCTTGTGCTATTGATCTGCCATCACATACCCAAAGTCGATCTTGGACAGTATTGACAATATTGGATCGTATAACATTGCTTCATCGAGACTAATTCATCTCCAAATGTTCCTTATCATTGTGTATTTGTATATATTTTTTACAATAAAATATCAAAGAAAAATATTTGGTGGACATCCAAATAATTATTTAATATTATGAGAGAGAAATAAATAGACATAGTAATATGATATATGTGATATTGGTAATAAGATAAAGAGAAAAAAATAGATAAAGAATGAGATTAAATTAATGTATGAAAATTAAGACCGGTAAATATAAGAGTTGAATATCAAAATATGTGAGAGTGATTATATTTTAAAATAGATTATTACCTCACTATGACGAAAGTAACATAAATTTTACGAGAATATAACATGCGCGCCGTGTGTATATTGTAAAAGTACATTTTTAAAATTAATATATCAACGTTAATTAATTAGTATAAAACTAGAATATAACATGGACGCCGTGTGTATTTTGTAAAATTTTATTTCAATGTAAATTTTTTAAAAAATTGAAGGTGATATTTATGGTGTATAAATATATTAATCTGACCAGAAAATGTTTCAATATTTATAAGTTTCTTAGTTTATAAGAATAATGATTGTATATCAAACGAATAAATGGAAGGAAAACAATTGAAAAATTGGTAATAAAATGAAAGATTTTCACTCTAAAATATATTATTAAAAGAATATGAGTGATTGTTTGTATACATATTTAAAAATATTAAAATAAAATATGTGATTTTTACTCTAAAAATATTATTAAAAAAAGATGAGTGATTGGTTGTATAGATTTTATTTTGTTTTAAGCATTCAATCATTATAGAATATTTTTTTCTATAAAAAATAGAATTTATATTTTGTAAACATTGGTTTTTATATAATTATTATTTTTATTTTTGTTTTACTTTTTATCTTGAATAATATTATTTCTTTATTCTTTTTTGACTAATTGAATGAGCTATTATTTCTTATATTTTATCTTTCATGTTTCATTTCCACTTAAACTTTTGAAAATTAATTCTTAATTAGAGGTGTTATGTCACATGTTTTTTTTCAAAAATATTTTTATTTAATTATCTTTTTGGAGAGTGTATATAATGAACAAACTCAAAATACTATTTTTTACAATAAAAATACGAAATAGTAATAGAAATGATAAGCCATCACTACTTGATTTAGATTATTTTTGCCGTTAATTAAAACTATGCTCTAAGTTTGATTAAATACTTTCTTTTGTATTAGAGAAATAAAATATGTATCCTAACACTAATGAGAGAAAAATGAACATAAATTGTATATTATTTTAAAAATATTTAATGTATAATTTAACATTTTCATTAAAAAAAATACTTTGGTGCTTATTTTTTATTTTTTTGCAAATGGTTGCTAATTTAAATGATTATGTTTTAATATTTTTTATTTATTTTAATTTAAATTTCATTGGATTGTTTGTGCATAAATTTAATTATTAATTTTTAATATGTGATGATTATGTTTTTATATATTTTGTGGTAATTTATAGTTGCTATATTTTAATTATTAAAGTGTAACTAAAATATTGTGATGCATTTATATGCAATGAATTAAAAAATAAATGACAATCAAATCAAGTTTATAATGAGAGATATAGACAAAAAGTTTGTAGAATAAGAAATAAAAAATAAATAAATTCTAAATGTGCCACGTCATAATATTGAATTGTCATAATATTGAATTATTGAATGATGTGATAAAATTAATGTTACCTACATAATATATAAAGATGTAATGTGTCAATATAATATTTTAAAAATTTATTTTAATATACTATATTGATGTAAATTAAAACACTAAAAAAAAGATAATTATTTTAGAAAATGAAGCTCAAAGAATTTACAAAGAGTCAAATTCATTTATAATTCACTTTGTAATTCTAAACAAACTAACAATATCCTTCTCAAGATAAAAATTGCTCTAAAAACCGAAAGTGACTTAACAAATGTGCTGTGCACATGACAATTAGAGCAACTATATATATATATATACACTTACTTATTTACCATTATTTTTATAGCGAAAAAAAAACAAAATGCTACCCCACCCCGACATGACTCATTATAGACCATAAAACTTTGTAACTAGTTATGAAATGTTTAATTCATTATTAATTATGAAATGTGATCATCGTATAGACTAGACTAACGCGGCGACGTGTTCTTGATGGAAATTTGGATGATGATGTGTTTTTAAAATTGTTGTCCGTAAAAGTTTGACTATTTTAAACTTAATAATTTTAAACCCATTTCTAAGTTTGAGGTTCTTGATGGAATTTTTATAGATGGGGTCATGGGCCAAGTCTCGAGCCACATGCAACTATGCACCCATTTCTAACTAATATATGATATTGTTACAACCAGATTCAAAGGCTTGGAAGTTGAAACAACACCCTCGTTACAAATCTCTTTGAGGATTTTCTCTTTTTCAATTCATCAAGGATGATAACATAATTTGGAAAGGTGACAAGCAAGGTAAGTACTCAATCAAGAGTGCATATCTGGGGGAATTCAGAGCACAAGGTTTTCTTTCCATTGTCATCAAAGATCTTTTCCATGGTAATGTCTTGATGTGCAACCAATGTATAAAGTCACATCATTTCTTAAAAACGGTTCTATATCATACAAGAACTCAACATTTAAGTTAATTGTACCTGTAACAACATGCAAGCTTTGGCACATAGAACATAACTGGTCATAGATGGAAATCCATTGTTATAACCAAGATTAACTCCCATCATCTTCTTCTCCATCCTGTCACACTTGGCTGACAAACTTCTTCAGAAATCTTCCTCAAATGACGGAAAACTGTGTTGACTTTATCCAACACAAGTCAATTTAATTATTTATCATTTAAGTTGAACGATCACATTTTTAGTTGATTTTCATCTCTAAATTTATGCTATAATAACATGTATTGAACACTTATTTATTTAGGAAATGACATAATCTTGGTTTTGTAAAAAAACTTTTGAGCTTATTTTGAAGATAATTTTTTTTATATGAATTTGAAAACTCATTTTCAAGTATTGGTACTTTTATGAAAATATTTTTTTCTAATTAATCAATATTAGTATTTTTATAATGAATGAGAATGAAGATGGAACTTTGAAACTTTTTTATCTTTCAATTCTCTAACTATCCTACATTAACTACAAAATCAACTATATATGTTTTTATTTTTGATTAATGTTTTAAAAAATTGTTATTTCACTTAAAAGATAGAGTGAAGATAACTGAGTTTATATAAAAGAAGAAAGATGAGTGGTTATTCAAATTGCTTTTCTATCTTAATTTGTCGGCAGAAAAGATATAGATATACTCTTTTATTCTTATTTATAAATAAAATTGAGTTAAAAAAATCGATATATATATATATTTAAATATATTTTAAATAAATCAATTTTTATTGAACGATAATTATTTATAAATAAGGATGGAGAGGAGCATAAAACCATGTTACAGCTTGGAGATCAAATATTCTACCTAAGAATTCAAATTGTTTTCTTTTTTGTTTAATTACCTTTTACTTTTAGTTTGCGCTAAACAATATTAGATCAAATTTATTGGACGAAAAAATCTTTCGTCTCTATCACAAAAAAAAAATCTCTCTCTCTCTCTCTCTCTGTCTGTGTAACGTACTCGTTCCAGCGGCTGCCGCCATTTCTGGTAAGTTACTGTTCTTTTCACTGCAAACAATGCATTTTCTTCAAATCTTTTATAATCTCTCTCTTCGCTGTAAGTTTTAAGAATCGTCTTCAAATTTCATCTGGTAAAACTGTTTACCGTTTATGCGTCAGCATGAAAATTTAGGGTTAGGGCCTAAGGTTGATTCGATTACAAAATCATAGAAGTTGAATTTTATAGTTCGTAATGGATTATGCTCTCTCTCTCATAGACACGATTGTTGCTTAAATTACTCTAAATCACTAAATCCTATCAACATTGAAGTAACTAACCGTGAACTTTCATCATTTTCATGACCCTTTCGATTTTTTTCTATCATTAGGTTGAAAATTGAAATGGATTACCCCTTTTGATTTCAGGATAGAAAATGGAGTTTGTTCACAAAATAGTTGACATAGCTAAGAGAGCTTCAAACAACGATACGGTGATCAATTTTGGTCTTCTTGCTTCTTTTGCAATACTTGGAGTGAGATCTATGAATCAGCAAAACACCCTTGCAGCTTTAGAAGCTGAGAAGGAATCTCTAATCAAATCCAATAAGTCCATTAGGAAAACCCTCTGGGATTGGAAACAGCAGCTTTATGCTGAATCCTCAACTGATTCTGCTTTGATTTCCCTGGACAAACTTCAAGCCATCTACGGCGAAGCCCCACCTCCTCAACAGTCTACACATGGTAATTCATTTTTATCTCTTTGTTGCTATAGTATCCACCAATTGAATGAGGCTATGTGCTTGTTAATATGATTTTAGTAATGTCGAAAATGATTGTTGGGATTTAAATGAAAGAGACGAGTTGTGTGTTGTGTTGTGTTGTGCAAGCTATTACCAGTGCTGACTTGTGTGATAAATTTCCACAATCATTTTCCTTTTACATATAGTTGGGTGGGATTTATTCGCCTTGTTACTTGTAGGGCAGTTTTATGCTTATAGTTCAATCCTTTGTGTTTGATGAGTATGAGGATATTCGCCTTGTTACTTGTAGAACACTTGTAGCTGCTGATGAGATCCTACTGTTGAAAGACCAGAGGATATTTTTTTACTTGCTGAAAATATACGGAGAATACCTGTAGTTTTATTTGTTTTAAATTTCTAGCTTTAATTTTTTATCTCTCAAAATATAACTAAGATTTTGCCAGAAAAAAACCTGAAAACAATGGCTTCGCCCAAAATCAGGTCAGGAATCACCGATGAAATTCTTTTTTTGGTTTTGCCATATTATATATAAGCTGCAGACTACACAACCACTGTACTGATTCATTGGAAGTTTTGGGTTGAGATAAAAACATCGATAGGGGAAAAATAGTGAAAGAAAGCAGGATTGGAGTTAAAACATTAGTAAATGTTATTTTTTTGAAAGAGATTGACAAGATACTGAGCAAAATTCCTTTCCAAATTAGTATTAGATAAGCTAAACGATAATGGTTTATCACAAAGTTCACTCATTGCATAATAAGAGACAGCATTAGACGCATTTAGTTTTACTACCGATGCAAATTTATTTTACATGTCTGTTTTTGTGCCTAAATATTATAACATAATTATCATGTAAAGCAGTAGTAAAGGCTTGATGTTGGTTATCCAAGTTAGAGATTTATTATACCAATTAGGTGATTGGCAAATTCGCATTTTCTATGCACAATGGATTTTGTATGGCACATAATGATTTCTTACCTTCAATTACTTCTGTTGTTGTTTTTCCAGGAGATACTGTGAGGAAAGATGCAACTTCATCTGGTCCAGCCAAAATAATGATCTGAGATCTGCATTGTTGTCAGGATTTTAGAAGTATTTAGTGTTGGAAGGCTGTTAATAAAATATTTTCTAAGAGAACAGAAACATATATCCTTGACATAATTTTTTTATTGGCAAGTAAATGTAGAACTTGGAGGAATTTATAAAGGTGAAGATTTTACTTGAAGGACAAAAATACAATTTCTTTTGTTTTATATTTTATCTAACAATGGAAGGGGGCAAATAAATACCAGATACAATTTGTTTGCTGAAAAAGTGCGAGGATACTGTTTTAAGTATTAGTCCATTAAACTTGTCTTTTTGACATCCATGTTGCGTGCAATGCAGGCATGACAGACAAGCACAGACTTTGCTCCAGTTTAGTGGTTAGTTGAAATGTAACCAAATGATGCATACCATATTAATTGGGCCTAAAATGTGATGCACGCCCAAAGAAGTAATGCTTGGGCCATACTTTTCCATCAGTCTACTAAAATAATATTGGAAGTTGCTCTTTCCCCCTCTAAGAAAGTAGCACAGGATTCTACTGCATTCCATATTACTAAAAGCTTCCGATAATAATTTTTACACATTATAAATAAATATGGAAAGGTTGGATGAACAATTGCGTATAGTCGTTGCAAAATGCTTATCTAGACTGCACAAATTGTTCGGACGCATGCATCCATTTCCATACGTACGAAATTTAGTGGTTGCAACGTTGGAGAGTCAAAAAAGTAGTCTCCACAATGCACATTATCTGAGATGTGAGACATTTTAGTAATCTTGGCATTATTGTTGAAAAACGTCTAGATTGTGACCATAGGCTGCTTCATTCAGTGGAAAGTAACAAGAAATATCCTCCCCATGGACTTTTAACAACAATATTTTTCTATACAAAAGTTGAAATCGGATACGGTATTTCGAGCTTATTTTATACGGTTTCTAATTTAATATTAGTTATTTTTCTCTTATCGAAACCGAACACATTAAAACTAAGTGTATTTAAATTTTGTGTTCATTTATTATTGTTGTTGTTACAATGAGTACATTGTTAATTATATTTGTGTTTTTAATTATAATTTTTCACTAATTCTCAAAATTAATTTCTTTATTATAAAATTTGATAGTTGTGTTCTTTTTGTCAGATTTTTTAAGTATAAAATAATTATTTGACATATTTAAAATAACGTAATGTACAATTTCAAAATGTATAACCATCTAAATATATTAATTATATATATACTATTAAGTAAATTATAAAAACGAATAATTTCATAAATTAAAACTAAAGTTTTTAGAAAGTTTGATTGAAATTTTATGAATATTAATCATTTAAAATTATTATATTATATGTCACGTTATTTAAAATATATACATTACTATTTTTTAATTAAACATTATGAAGGAGAGACTTAAACTGTTAGATTTTAAAATTGGAAGATGAATTTTATAAATTGATAAAAATAAAAGAAGAAAAAAAAATTATAATTAAGTTTTTTTTACCAACTTATTCATTGAACATGGTAGCCATCTCATCACAACCGTTTTAGTATCCATTTTGTTCTTGACATCCTCTTCTTTAACCAAAAAAGGGTAAATAAAAAAGACACTACTTATTAGTTATTAATCTCCCTATATAATTTGATCATTCAATTTACAAATTGCAATACCTACCTAGCGTGCTTCAATCATGGCTTTCAGCTGTTCCTCTATCATCACTTACAAGGTCTTTCCATTAAGCTTAAAATAGAAAAAAAAAAAAAAAAAAAAAAAAATTCTTCCTCCCTTACAAAGGTTTTTCATTAAGCTTAAAAAAAAAAAAAAAAAAAAAAAAAAAAAACTTTCTTTATAGGCTATGTAATGTAGCAATTAATTCATTGAATAAAAATATGGTTTTTTATTTGTTTTTTTTTTATAATTTATTTGAAACTAACAAAAATTTGCAACTTTGATCTTTTTGATTCAGAAAGATCAATTGGGATTCTGTGCTTTTCCTTCATCATTTCCATCTTCCTTTTTTACCGATAAGAAATGCAATAAAACAATATCAAAGAAGATTGTTTCTTTGGTGTCACCTCAAAAGAACAAACCCAACCTTTCTGCAGTTGGCTCAGTTGGGTTCAACACTTCACTTTCTTCTCTTTTTTTGAGGTTAAGGCTCAAATTTTAGTGCTAATGATGGGTTTTGTCTTGTTGCTGTTTTTACTGTAGAGTAAAACTCCAATGACTGCAACAGAGAAGATACTGGCCAGAGCTTGTGAGAAGAGTGAGGTTAAGGCAGGGGAAAATGCATGGATTAATGTAGATGTTTTGATGATCAATGATATTACTTGTCCTGGTGTGTGTGGAACCTTCAAGAGAGAGTTTGGTAACACTGCAAAGGTATGTTATACTCTAATCTTCAACTAGTAAACATCATCTCCAATATTTGTGTATGAAGTTGTTAAAGTTTGTGGGTGTTTTGAGAATGAAGGTTTGGGACCGTGAAAAGATTGTAGTTATTCCGGATCATTACATATTCACAAATGATGAACGTGCACACCGTAATGTGGATACTGCAAGAGACTTTTGTGTGGAGCAAGATATTAAGTACTTCTATGACATTCAAGATCGTAGCAACTTTAGGGTACGTATGGCTTTTGTTAAGTCTTTACTCTTCACAACCATTTATGTCTATTTTGTTTTTCTTTTCTTTTCTTGTTTGTTATTTTGAATGCTTTCAAAACTTGATCCAACAGGCCCGTTCAACCATTTATTTATCTCGTATTCAAAGCTCAATTCACCAACTTATTTAAATAGGTGATTGTTGATTGAGCCTTTATGTTGATATTTTTTGGGTCTTTGTTTACTAGATTCTAGTTTCCATTATAAAAAAATCTAAGTTTTCTCTCTTCCTTTTCTACTATGGCACAAATTTTCTTTGTCTCTTTGTCAAAAATTGTTTTTTCATATTTTTTTTTAGTAACATTAACCGTCATATTTAAATGATATAATTTTAAAATAATTTTCTATAGTGAAGTAGTAAAATCGATACAGTGAATTTGAATTGTTTTATCTTGAAGATATTGTGGTTGATTGTTTGACACAATTTTAGGTAGAAAGAGTGATGTAGTTCAAGTCTCAACCTAATAATATCTTCGGTGACCGAAAACCATCTTTTAAATTTCATACATTTTATAAAGGCTAATTACATATTTAAACAAAAAATAAATAAATGCATTAAAGTATATAATTTAGGTATGTTTATTATAGATTATATTAAAAAAAAAATATTTTGCCACTCAATAATTTATAGATTATTTATTAGAGATTTTAAAAAAGAAACATAAATTATTTTGTATTTGTCTTTTGAGACGACAATCCCTTTTTTTAAAAAAAACTCAGTTATAAAATATGATTTTTATAAAAAAAATATTTAAAACATCTTTTCATTCTAAAGAGTTTTTAGATTATTTTGAAACTCTGATTATTTTCTAAAGTCGTAATAAAAATTCTTAAAAGTGAATTTATTTTAAAGAATAATTTAATTTATATAAATTGTTAATACAAATATTCTTATAATATCAATTAATCACAACTATAAAATGTCAATAATATTACTTTTTTTTCTTCATAATTACTTATAAGATCTCCTACCATGTCAACGAAAATTAAACTCTTTAAGCAAAATCATTATTATTATTTTTTTTAAAAGTGTAACAAATAGGCTGTTAACCATCGCTTTAAAAAAATATTATAAATGTTTTTAAATTGCAAAGAAGTCCCTTTATTTTAGACTGTTCTTTCAAACATCAGTCTCACTTCCTCTCTCGCCTTCCGCTGCGATTGTTTGTCCAGCGATTCCTGCTTGCGATAGTTCTTGGATTTCGAGTGTTACTACCATGGAGTTACTACATCGCATTTGTTAGTTGAAAGGTTAATTATGACCTATTCTTTTTTCAACTACTACTTTTTAATTTTCATAGCTTTTTCAATCGTTCGTAACTGTTCTCATTTCTAATTAGTTAGTACTGATTATGATGGATAATTTTACTTTTTACAACATGATCATTTATTTAATTAGTCTTTTATTAGAAGATAAAACATAAGTAGTTATTTTCATGTCATTGATGTAATTTTAATATATTTGAGTGTCAATAAATAAGATTTAATTGCTTAAGAGATCTTATAGACTGAAAAATAATTTATACCGTGCAGGCTAATCCTGATTATAAAGGTGTTTGTCACGTTGCTCTTGCACAAGAGGGTCATTGCAGACCTGGAGAGGTGAATTCTGTTACCATTTAATAAAACTATTGACATGATCGAATTGTAGTGTACATGTTTCAAAAGTTGTTTAAATCGCTGAATTTTTTTCTTGTTTCAAAAATTAATTACAAATTAGCTATGGATTGATTAACTATAAATTAACAACAAAATATTTCTAGTTAATTAATCATGCATCATATGAAGTATTGGGTATGGTCCATGTAAGAATCCACCTTTCTAATCACTTGAAATATGATAGCAGGTTTTGCTTGGTACAGATTCGCACACGACATCAGCTGGAGCATTTGGTCAATTTGCTACTGGAGTTGGCAACACTGACGCAGCTTTTATATTGGGGACAGGGAAGATCTTACTCAAGGCAAGTCAAGTCAAGTCAACACATATTCATCATTTAATAATTTGAGAAAAACATTGGACTATTTGAGAACATTGTCTTAAAAAAGTTGTTTTCATTTTTCATTCCAGCAATAGCAAATGCCTGAAGATTTTGTTTTTATAAGAATGAATTGGCTATTTTATTGGTGTATTCTGGCATTGATCATTCCATCACTGTCTGCATTGCTTCCATGAGTGAATTGACTTGTTAGCTCACTTGAGTAAACCTTAGTTTACAAAGCGATATTTTATTTTGCCACGACCATATGCTGATTTTCTATAATATCACTGATAATATTTCAATTAACGTCGAATTACAAAGATTGGAAAGATTCTTTAATAATAATATTTTGTTTCTTAAAATTTACAAGTCCAACCAATTGCATAAAGGACAACACAATTTTGATTACTTGGATGTTTAGAGCTTGTTGATAAAGGTAAAAACCTTCAGCACTGATAATATCCTGAATACATTTAAACTGCAGGTGCCTGCAACATTGAGATTTGTACTTGATGGTGAAATGCCAAACTATTTGCTTGCAAAGGACCTTATTTTGAATGTAGGTGACGGGTTCTTCTCTCATGTTTTTCCATTTGAATCAAATGTGGTTAATCAAAATTATGTGAAACAAGTATATTATACACTACTTTAACTATGATTTTCCCTCGGTGGTGTTACCATGTGAAAACATTAACCACCAACATTCAGATCATTGGAGAAATATCTATGTCTGGTGCAACATACAAAACGATGGAGTTTGTTGGGACCACCATTGAAAGTTTAACTGTATGTACATAGGTTTCTCTTTTTAACTGTCTACACTAATGTTATTTGCCCAAGTATAGGATTTCTGAAGTGTTTCATTGTAGATGGAAGAAAGAATGACACTGTGCAACATGGTTGTAGAAGCTGGAGGAAAAAATGGTATTGTTGCTGCTGACAGGACCACATACAAGTACCTTGAGGTTGTTGGAATTAACCACTGCCCTTTATTTTCTCAATTAAGTCTTGAACGAAAAGGCTATGCAGTATGGTTTGTAACAGTTACCTATTGCATAGCCTTTTTGTTCAAGGCATAATCAGTGCCCTTTATTTACTCACACATATACATATATGCAAGAGGCAAAACTTTTAATATAATAAAAGAGTGAGGTGAGATGCGCTAGTTCTGTAATACTTTAGATAAGATCCTGCACATGTTTATACATGCAAACTAACATTTTTTGCCAATCATAGTCAATATTTTATTTATAGTGATTTTTCATCTTAATTATTTTCCCTATCTCTTGTTGCCATGGATTATATGTTTGTTGGTTGATTTGCACAGGATAAGACATCTACACCCTATGAACCAATTTTCAGTGATGAGAAAGCTAGGCAAGTTTTGTTTCATCCTAAATTCTCATACAAATGCAATTATTATTGTTTGTTTGATCCATCTTTCTGAAGGTGTAAATTCTCTTCTGGTTGTTATTAGCTCAACCTGTTGCTTGAATATAGTGTTATTGGAATGCAAATGTGAACAGTTTGTCCTACGCGAGTTAGGTTTGAGAGGATATATAAAAGATGTGATGGTCTATTCTTTCGGTGATCTTGGCTAGAGATGTAAATTTGACAAGCACTTAATTATTGGCCCCAGCCCACATTTTGAAGGGGCCAAAAAAATTAATAATTTAAAAGGCCCCAAAAACAAGACCCCCTAAATTAAAAGCCCCCTAAAAATTTGTGGGCTTAGGAGGCCCATAGGCCCACTTTTTTTAAAAAAGAATCGATTTTCTTTTTTAGAAATAAAGTTTTTCAATTTTTTCACCGATAATTTTTTTTTATTTTTTTCTATAAAATTTTCCGATAAAAAATGTTCGATTTTTTTCGATAAAAAATTTCTGACTTTTTTCGATAAAAATTTTCTGATTTTTTTTCGATAAAAAATTTCCGATTTTTTTTCGATAAAAAATGTCCGATTTTTTTCGATAAAAAATTTCCAATTTTTTTCGATAAAAAATGTTCGATTTTTTTTCGATACAAAATTTTCATTTTTTTTTAATAAATTTTTTTTCAAGAAAAAAAATCTTAAAATTAACAAAATATTGGAGGCCTATGGACCCCTACAGCCCCCTCCCTTTAGGTCCCATGAAATAATGGGCCGTAATTAAGGGGCCCTTAAAAGATTATTTTGATAAGGAGCTTAATAATAAAACAAAAAAAGTAAGGGGGCCTTGTAGTTAGGAGTTGACGGCTCTAATCTTGGCCATTAGTCAAGTGTTTCTTCCAATACTCTACTTGTGAACAATTACTATATTAGATGGACTAGAGATGATATTTCGAATCGAGTTTGGTCTTAGGATGTAACTTACGAATATCTGTTTTTTTGGAATGTAACTTTTAATATATCAACATTTCTGATTCTGATTGACCGAGTAATAAACGTTTTATAGTGGCCTTAAAAAGATGAGTTAATTTCCTGCAAATATTAGGGACCATTTACTTTGTGAAAACATTTCTTGTTTTCTCTTATGTGACTTTTCAATTGTTTTTCATTTTCTTTCTTGTTGATGTGCTAGATTTCAAGCGGAGTACAGGTTTGATGTATCAGAGTTGGAGCCGTTGGTGGCAAAGGTAACTTTACTATAGCTTCCTCATAAAAATGTTATGAATTTTGTACTAAAAAATTATTTTTCGTTTGATACCTGATGTAATATAATATATTGAAACTAAACAGCCACATTCCCCTGATAACCGTGCTTTGGCAAGAGAATGCAACAATGTTAAAATTGACAGAGTATACATTGGATCATGCACTGGTGGAAAGACTGAAGATTTTATGGCTGCGGCAAAAGTTTTCTTAGCTGGTGTATGTCTGCTATAATTTTCTTTCTCTTTCATTTTCTTTTTCACATGGAAACTGCATATATTTTACAATAGAAATTGTTTCACACTTGCAGTTATACAACAGTGTGTTAAAATATGCTAAACAAATTTTGCTGGTATTTTAAAACTTCTTTACCATCTTTTAACAAAATGAATTTGGTTTCCACTGCAGGGAAAAACTGTCAAGGTTCCTACTTTTCTTGTTCCTGCTACCCAAAAGGTGTGTGGAGGTGTACTACTTATATTTGAGAAAATGGACTACTTTACCAGTTTAAGAAATGTTTATCACCAGAATTGTGGATTGAACATGCCACTCGTTACAACTTTTTCAGGTTTGGATGGACTTATACACGCTTGAGGTACCTGGCTCGGGTGGCAAAACATGTTCACAGATATTTGAAGAAGCTGGTTGTGATCCACCTGCAAGTCCTAGCTGTGCTGCGTGTATGGGAGGCCCAAAAGACACTTACGGACGCTTAAATGAACCCAAGGTAAACCCAGAATTTCTCAGTAATAGAATGTCAAAGGAAAACCTTATTTTCTAGCTATACAGTTCCTTTGTTAGGGCTTCTGTTTTAATCACGTTTTTATATTTTCTGAGAATGTAGTGGAAAAATAATAAAACTTTTGACTAAATCATTTTGGGAATGGCTCCTTGCCAAATACTTGGAATAGTGAAATGCTCCTTCAGATTTCAGACTCGAGTATAGTTTTAAATTGTGATTGCAGTAACTTTATATTGATGTAGAATGCAGACTCAATTACAGTTTCATTGTTGTTGCAAAAGACTTCTAAATCCATTATATCGTTGCTGATATTGCGGTTGCGGACCGTAATTGCAAACCAAGCTTGAGTCTTCATCAATATTGAACGTAAAAATCATTTTATTAGCTAATTGTTCAAGTAAACCCCTTCTGAAATCTGAAGTATCATTACTTATTGGTGGATGGTGGTAATGCCTATGGGATAGCAGCCTGGTTATATTAACTGGGTTACTTTTTTTTTTTCTTTCCTTTTCGCTCTCAACAATATGATATATTATATCAACTTCTTGTCTCAAGTTCTCATAATCAAAAAGGGAAGGGACAGCCATATAAAAACTACTTCCTGATTATATATGTAGATAAATGCAACACACTAACATTCATCTTTTTTATGTCACAAGTTTGTATTTTAGTTTTCTTTTTAATGTAACTGACTAAAGATTTCTTAAAGCAGGTCTGTGTCTCAACAACAAATCGAAATTTCCCTGGTAGGATGGGTCACATTGAAGGCCATGTATATCTTGCTTCCCCATATACTGCAGCAGCATCTGCATTAACGGGTTTTGTAACTGATCCGAGGAAGTTCTTGTAGTAAGATAGTATGTGTAAAAATAAGTTTCTAATTTCTTTTAATAATAAGAATCCAAATTTATATGTTAAAATAATGTGTACTTTAAGTCAATTGTTTTTTACACAATTAGATTTCGTAAGCATAGAGCATATTAGTGTTACAACTTGGTAGCAATCCAAATAATTGTTAAGTTACAACATCTGTATACATTCATGTGAAGATATATATGCTAGGGTTTCTGTTGAAGTCCACAAAATAATGTCACGTAGAAGCAGTCTTATGGTGGTTCCTCTGGGACGAACTTCCTGTATCAAGCCAAATCTCTGTATCAATCCCAAGCATTATGGTATATTGTTTCTGGAGCAAGAGTGAATGAAATTAAGGTGTGTGCGGTTGAATTGGACAAACATCTAATAACTGGATTGAAATCTAACAATTCAGCTAATATGAAACACTTGGACCCAAAAAAAAGCTTATACAAGCACTGTCTTAAAGTTAAAACATGGTTTATTCAGCACAACAGAGTTAAGCGAAAACATCCAACACAGACTGAGATTCTCATTCTACAACTATAAGAAAACTGAGACAGATAAATAAATATATAAAGATAGATATATAATTATATGATGTATGTATGATGTGTATAGCGTTATGTGTATTCCCAGTCACTTTTTTCAGATAATAGTATAAAGGGAAAGTGTGCATTAGTTGGAGAAAAGAGTTAACAAAAAGAATTAAAAAAATTACATCTTAGTCCTTTCTCATGGTCCACTATGCATGCAAAGCTACCTCAGCCGGTGTTGTTGTCACAGAATGCTGGTATTGTCGTCGGCAGTAGAAGAAGTGCGGGTGCGACTATTCTTCTTAACTTTGGCCTTAGAGTCACTACCACACACTATGGAGCACTCAACACCGCAGATATTACTAAAGCAAGAAAACAACCCATTCCCTCCTCCTCCGTCTGTGTGCCTCCGCGAGTGGCGGCTGGTCTTGGTGCTATTCGTTGGGAGGCTCGACAGCTCACCGCGGTCAATCACCGGTGGCAACTCCGTCCGCCACCTATCCAATTTCGACCCCAACCCTTCCACGCTTTCATCTAAGCTCCACCTTGTCATTGTTGAATTATCCCCCTCGTCGACCATTGGCTTCCTTGCCATTGCCGCCGCAACCTCTGACGGAGATGGTCCCAGCTCTGACTCTGTCATCATAACCGGCCTCATGTTCGCCAAGTTGGACCTCATCGGCGTCGCATATTCAAAAGCACCGTTAATCTTCCCAAAT
This sequence comes from Cicer arietinum, assembly GCF_000331145.2. Taxonomy (NCBI): domain Eukaryota; kingdom Viridiplantae; phylum Streptophyta; class Magnoliopsida; order Fabales; family Fabaceae; genus Cicer; species Cicer arietinum. Next base: position 2,478,174 of record NC_021163.2, read on the forward strand.
GGATGCATCGGTGTGCCCCTTTGAGAACCACTGAATCCCATTGCAGGGTTGAACTTCGAAACCGCTGGTGAGTTTCGAAATTGCGGCATCGGAGAATTCTTGAACTGCGGCATTGGAGAATTCCTAACTGGTGCCATAGGCGAGTTCTTAAACTCCGGCATAGGCGAATTTCTAAACTGCGGCACAGGAGAGTTCTTAAACTCTGGCATTGGCGAGTTTCTATATTGCGGCTTAGGAGTGTTCTTATATTCCGGCATAGTCGGAGATCTCATATACTGCGGCTTTGGAGTATTCTTATACTCTGGCATCGGAGAATTCTTATACTCCGGCATTGGAGAATTCTTAAATTGCGGCTTAGGAGAGTTCTTATACTCCGGCATTGGAGAATTCTTAAATTGCGGCTTAGGAGAGCTCTTATACTCCGGCAAGGGAGAATTCTTATAATGTGGCTTGGGAGAGTTCCTATATTCCGGCATTGTCGGAGATTTCATAAACTTTGGCTTTGGAGAGTTCTTATACTCTGCCGGCCGAGGTGCCGGAGAGGGTGGAAAATGACGTTTTGGCGTAGCATTAACTTGATAAGCAATGTTCTGTTTCTCACTCACATCAGTATCCGTTGTAGTATCGTCAGAAACAGTATTATCAGACGAAACTTCCTTCTGATTATCATCAATATCATTCTTATTATCATGTTCATGTTCATGATCACTATCACGATCATGATGAATCTCGTTTTCATTATTATTATTGCCGTGTTGTTCCTCGTAGTTAAACGGTGGTGGTGGCGGCTGCACGTTTATATCAGAAGGAGAAGAACTTGCTTTTCCATTTTTAACCTTCCACGGAACCACCGCATCGCTGAGAACAGAACTCGTAAATCTACCAGAATCACCGCTGATTATAGAACTAGTCTGAGAGGACGACGACGACGTTTTCTTCTTCTTTTTCTTCCTATTTTTATTCACCCTGTTATCGCTAACTTCAGAACCAGAAATCGCAGAACAAGCTCTTTCCATATTAATCATAGCGCGTTGGTGTCTCATAACAGCCTCCGAAGCAATAACAGAACTCGAATCACTTTTCGTTCGTCGGAGCTCAGGTTTACCACCACCGGCGGCGAAAACATGAGGACTGAGATGATTATGGCTATCATACGCATCTTTCTCGCCCATTAAATGACGGTAACCAACGGCGGAGGCATTATGCGTATAAAGTGGCATACTCCGCATGGAACTATCAAGAACCGTTACTCCGATGTTGAGAATCCCCTGAGGTCTACCAGAAGGACGACGAACTTGAAGAGCGACAAATCGCATACCAATAGGAGCATTGTCTTTGTGGAAAGGTCTAGAGGGCGGAGTAATGAGGTTTCCGACGAGGACACGGACGGTGCCGACGTGGATATCTTTAAACCAATGTAAAGCGTAGATCTCAATCATGAAAGCGGAAGTGTCATTGTATAGAAACTCATCGTCGACGCGGAAAACGAATTTGTCATTCCACGTTGGATTGGTGTGGCCTTGTGTGTCGACACGTGTGGAAAGTTTTCTATCAGGATGAACCCAAGCCACCGCGTAGGTTCTCATGTTTCTTCCTACGGAAGCCAAATCCTGTGCTGATATAACATTTAGTTCCAATAATTGGAACGGTGCCAATACTTGAGACATTTTTTATTAATGAGAATAAGAATTGTTATTTGAGTTTGTATGATCTAATGTATTTTTTGTAAAGCTTATCAGAAGTTTTGGAACGTTTAAGGGTTTTGAACCAAGAGACAGAAAAAAGAGAAGAGAAATGGAGGGTACGATTCAAGATGGTGGAAGGGTTGCCACTCGTGGTCGTCCGGGGGGAGGACGACGAGGGAGGGCGTGACATGAAAGAGAGGGGGGGGGGGGGGGGTTTTTTTTTGGGGTTAAAGAAAGAAAGAGAAAAAAA